>NC_058080.1:496798874-496879360 GCF_014858855.1 Bufo gargarizans | reverse complement strand
TCATAGCAGAGAATCTGGCTTCCCGTCACCCACCACTGGAACAGTCCATTCTCAGATATTAGGCCCCGGCACCCAGGCAGAGGAGAGAGGTCCCGTAACAGAGAATCTGTCTTCATGTCAGCAGAGAATTAGTCTGCATGTCATAGCAGAGAATGAGGCTTCACGTCAGCCACCACTGCAACAGTCCATTGGCATATATTTAGGCCCAGCACCCAGGCAGAGGAGAGAGGTCCCGTAACAGACAATCTGGCTTCATGTCAGCAGAGAATCAGTCTGCATGTCATAGCAGAGAATCAGGCTTCACGTCACCCACCACTGCAACAGTCCATTGTCATAAATTTAGGCCCAGCACTAGTGTTGAGCGGCATGTCCCATATTCGAATTCGCGAAATTTTGTGAATATTCGAAAGAATATTCGTAAAATATTCGCGATTATTCAAATTCGTTATTATTTCGCATATGCGATAATTCGAATTTTCGCATCGCATAATACATATGCTATGCAAAATTCACATGTGCGCTAATGAAATCGCCTTACGAAGATTCGCAACTCAATTCAATCACTAATGTATGAATGCAATGCCCTTTGCCTCTGTAGATATTCGCATGTGCGCTAATAAAATCGCCTTACGAAGATTCGCACCTCAATCACTTTCTAGGGAATGTGAGACTTTTGGGAATCAATCGAGATACAGTGGGGGGTGATGACAGTAGTTGACAGAGTACAGATCAATGTAATCTGTAAGGTGGAAAGTAAAATAAAAATACGAATATTCGTAAATCGAATTTTACGAAGTTCTACGTATTCGCGAATATGGTGCTATACTATATGAATGCACAGGCCTTTGCCTCTCTGTTCTGGGGACAAGTGTAGATATTTGCATTTGCGTTAATAAAATCGCCTTACGAAGATTCGCAGCTCAATTCAATCACTAATGTATGAATGCAAAGCCCTTTGCCTCTGTTCTGGGACAAGTGTAGATATTCGCATGTGCGCTAATAAAATCGCCTTACGAAGATTCGCAACTCAATTCACTAATGTATGAATGCAAAGCCCTTTGCCTCTGTTCTGGGACGTGCCGATATTCGCATGTGCGCTAATAAATCGCCTTACGAAGATTCGCGCCTCAATCACTTTCTAGGCAATGTGAGTAAGATCTGAGCTGTTGGACCTTTGGGAAACAATCAATTATATGTGTACTGTAATTTTGTGGGGGGGGGGGGGGGAAACAAAAACGAATATTCGTTTTTACGAATATATAGCACTATATTCGAAATATTCGCGAAATCGCGAACTTGCGATATTCGCGAAAAAAATTTGCTTTTCGAATATTCGCGCTCAACACTACCCAGCACCCAGGCAGAGGAGAGAGGTCCCGTAACAGACAATCTGGCTTCATGTCAGCAGAGAATCAGTCTGCATGTCATAGCAGAGAATGAGGCTTCACGTCAGCCACCACTGCAACAGTCCATTGGCATATATTTAGGCCCAGCACCCAGGCAGAGGGAGGAGGTCCCGTAACAGAGAATCTGTCTTCATGTCAGCAGAGAATTAGTCTGCATGTCATAGCAGAGAATGAGGCTTCACGTCAGCCACCACTGCAACAGTCCATTGGCATATATTTAGGCCCAGCACACACACAGGCAGAGGAGAGAGGTCCCGTAACAGAGGATCTGGCTTCATGTCAGCAGAGAATCAGTCTGCATGTCATAGCAGAGAATCAGGCTTCACGTCAGCCACCACTGCAACAGTCCATTGTCATAATTTAGGCCCAGCACCCAGGCAGAGGAGAGAGGTCCCGTAACAGAGAATCTGGCTTCATGTCAGCAGAGAATCAGTCTTCATATCATAGCAGAGAATCAGGCTTCACGTCACCCACCACTGGTAACGAGTCCATTGTCATATATTTAGGCCCAGAACCCAGGCAGAGGAGAGAGGTCCCGTAACAGACAATCTGGCTTCATGTCAGCAGAGAATCAGTCTTCATGTCATAGCAGAGAATCAGGCTTCACGTCACCCACCACTGTAAGAGTCCATTTTCATAATTTAGGCCCAGAACCCAGGCAGAGGAGAAGGTCCCGTAACAGACAATCTGGCTTCATGTCAGCAGAGAATCAGTCTTCATATCATAGCAGAGAATCAGGCTTCACGTCACCCACCACTGCAACAGTCCATTGGCATATATTTAGGCCTAGCACACAGGCAGAGCAGAGAGGTCCCGTAACAGACAATCTGGCTTCATGACAGCAGAGAATCAGTCTGCATGTCATAGCAGAGAATCAGGCTTCACGTCAGCCACCACTGCAACAGTCCATTGCATATATTTAGGCCTAGCACACAGGCAGAGGAGAGAGGTCCCGTAACAGACAATCTGGCTTCATGTCAGCAGAGAATCAGTCTTCATATCATAGCAGAGAATCAGGCTTCACGTCACCCACCACTGTAAGAGTCCATTTTCATAAATTTAGGCCCAGAACCCAGGCAGAGGAGAAAGGTCCCGTAACAGACAATCTGGCTTCATGTCAGCAGAGAATCAGTCTTCATATCATAGCAGAGAATCAGGCTTCACGTCACCCACCACTGTAAGAGTCAATTTTCATAAATTTAGGCCCAGAACCCAGGCAGAGGAGAAAGGTCCCGTAACAGACAATCTGGCTTCATGTCAGCAGAGAATCAGTCTGCATGTCATAGCAGAGAATGAGGCTTCACGTCACCCACCACTGCAACAGTCCATTGGCATATATTTAGGCCCTAGCACACAGGCAGAGCAGAGAGGTCCCGTAACAGACAATCTGGCTTCATGACAGCAGAGAATCAGTCTGCATGTCATAGCAGAGAATCAGGCTTCACGTCAGCCACCACTGCAACAGTCCATTGGCATATATTTAGGCCTAGCACACAGGCAGAGGAGAGAGGTCCCGTAACAGACAATCTGGCTTCATGTCAGCAGAGAATCAGTCTGCATGTCATAGCAGAGAATGAGGCTTCACGTCAGCCACCACTGCAACAGTCCATTGTCATAAATTTAGGCCCAGCACCCAGGCAGAGGAGAGAGGTCCCGTAACAGACAATCTGGCTTCATGTCAGCAGAGAATTAGTCTGCATGTCATAGCAGAGAATCAGGCTTCACGTCAGCCACCACTGCAACAGTCCATTGGCATATATTTA
The DNA here is from genome assembly GCF_014858855.1 of Bufo gargarizans. NCBI lineage: Eukaryota > Metazoa > Chordata > Amphibia > Anura > Bufonidae > Bufo > Bufo gargarizans. The sequence continues at coordinate 496,876,191 of NC_058080.1, read as the reverse complement.
GGCCTAGCACACAGGCAGAGGAGAGGTTCATTCAACTTTGGGTAGCATCGCAATATAATGGTAAAATGAAAATAAAAATAGGATTGAATGAGGAAGTGCCCTGGAGTCCAATAATATATGGTTATGGGGAGGTAGTTAATGTCTAATCTGGACAAGGGACGGACAGGTCCTGTGGGATCCATGCCTGGTTCATTTTTATGAACGTCAGCTTGTCCACATTGGCTGTAGACAGGCGGCTGCGTTTGTCTGTAATGACGCCCCCTGCCGTGCTGAATACACGTTCAGACAAAACGCTGGCTGCCGGGCAGGCCAGCACCTCCAAGGCATAAAAGGCTAGCTCTGGCCACGTGGACAATTTAGAGACCCAGAAGTTGAATGGGGCCGAACCATCAGTCAGTACATGGAGGGGTGTGCACACGTACTGTTCCACCATGTTAGTGAAATGTTGCCTCCTGCTAACACGTTGCGTATCAGGTGGTGGTGCAGTTAGCTGTGGCGTGTTGACAAAAGTTTTCCACATCTCTGCCATGCTAACCCTGCCCTCAGAGGAGCTGGCCGTGACACAGCTGCCTTGGCGACCTCTTGCTCCTCCTCTGCCTTGGCCTTGGGCTTCCACTTGTTCCCCTGTGACATTTGGGAATGCTCTCAGTAGCGCGTCTACCAACGTGCGCTTGTACTCGCGCATCTTCCTATCACGCTCCAGTGCAGGAAGTAAGGTGGGCACATTGTCTTTGTAGCGTGGATCCAGCAGGGTGGCAACCCAGTAGTCCGCACAGGTTAAAATGTGGGCAACTCTGCTGTCGTTGCGCAGGCACTGCAGCATGTAGTCGCTCATGTGTGCCAGGCTGCCCAGGGGTAAGGACAAGCTGTCCTCTGTGGGAGGCGTATCGTCATCGTCCTGCCTTTCCCCCCAGCCACGCACCAGTGATGGACCCGAGCTGCGTTGGGTGCCACCCCGCTGTGACCATGCTTCATCCTCATCCTCCTCCACCTCCTCCTCATCCTCGTCCTCCTCGTCCTCCAGTAGTGGGCCCTGGCTGGCCACATTTGTACCTGGCCTCTGCTGTTGCAAAAAACCTCCCTCTGAGTCACTTCGAAGAGACTGGCCTGAAAGTGCTAAAAATGACCCCTCTTCCTCATCCTCCTCCTCCTCCTCCTGGGCCACCTCCTGTTCCATCATCGCCCTAAGTGTTTTCTCAAGGAGACATAGAAGTGGTATTGTAACGCTGATAACGGTGTCATCGCCACTGGCCATGTTGGTGGAGTACTCGAAACAGCGCAACAGGGCACACAGGTCTCGCATGGAGGCCCAGTCATTGGTGGTGAAGTGGTGCTGTTCTGTAGTGCGACTGACCCGTGCGTGCTGCAGCTGAAACTCCACTATGGCCTGCTGCTGCTCGCACAGTCTGTCCAGCATGTGCAAGGTGGAGTTCCACCTGGTGGGCACGTCGCATATGAGGCGGTGAGCGGGAAGGCCGAAGTTACGCTGTAGCGCAGACAGGCGAGCAGCGGCAGGATGTGAACGCCGGAAGCGCGAACAGACGGCCCGCACTTTATGCAGCAGCTCTGACATGTCGGGGTAGTTGTGAATGAACTTCTGCACCACCAAATTCAGCACATGCGCCAAGCAAGGGATGTGCGTCAAATTGGCTAGTCCCAGAGCTGCAACGAGATTTCGCCCATTATCACACACCACCAGGCCGGGCTTGAGGCTCACCGGCAGCAACCACTCGTCGGTCTGTTGTTCAATACCCCGCCACAACTCCTGTGCGGTGTGGGGCCTGTCCCCCAAACATATGAGTTTCAGAATGGCCTGCTGACGTTTACCCCGGGCTGTGCTGAAGTTGGTGGTGAAGGTGTGTGGCTGACTGGATGAGCAGGTGGAAGAAGAGGAGGAGGAAGCCGAGAAGGAGGAGGTGGCAACAGGAGGCAAAGAATGTTGCCCTGCGATCCTTGGCGGCGGCAGGACGTGCGCCAAACAGCTCTCCGCCTGGGGCCCAGCTGCCACTACATTTACCCAGTGTGCAGTTAGGGAGATATAGCGTCCCTGGCCGTGCTTACTGGTCCACGTATCTGTGGTTAGGTGGACCTTGCTACAGATGGCGTTGCGCAGTGCACACTTGATTTTATCGGATACTTGGTTGTGCAGGGAAGGCACGGCTCTCTTGGAGAAGTAGTGCCGGCTGGGAACAACATACTGTGGGACAGCAAGCGACATGAGCTGTTTGAAGCTGTCTGTGTCCACCAGCCTAAATGACAGCATTTCATAGGCCAGTAGTTTAGAAATGCTGGCATTCAGGGCCAGGGATCGAGGGTGGCTAGGTGGGAATTTACGCTTTCTATCAAATGTTTGTGAGATGGAGAGCTGAACGCTGGCGTGTGACATGGTTGAGACGCTTGGTGACGGAGGTGGTGGTGGTGGTGTTGGTGGTACATCCCCTGTTTGCTGGGCGGCAGGTGCCAACGTTCCTCCAGAGGCGGAGGAAGAGGCCGAGGCGGCAGCAGCAGAATAGGCCGAGGCGGCAGCAGCAGAAGAGGTAGCAGGGGGAGCCTGAGTGACTTCCTTGGTTTTAAGGTGTTTACTCCACTGCAGTTCATGCTTTGCATGCAGGTGCCTGGTCATGCAGGTTGTGCTCAGGTTCAGAACGTTAATGCCTCGCTTCAGGCTCTGATGGCACAGCGTGCAAACCACTCGGGTCTTGTCGTCAGCACATTGTTTGAAGAAGTGCCATGCCAGGGAACTCCTTGAAGCTGCCTTTGGGGTGCTCGGTCCCAGATGGCGGCGGTCAGTAGCAGGCGGAGTCTCTTGGCGGCGGGTGTTCTGCTTTTGCCCACTGCTCCCTCTTTTGCTACGCTGTTGGCTCGGTCTCACCACTGCCTCTTCCTCCGAACTGTGAAAGTCAGTGGCACGACCTTCATTCCATGTGGGGTCTAGGACCTCATCGTCCCCTGCATCGTCTTCCACCCAGTCTTGATCCCTGACCTCCTGTTCAGTCTGCACACTGCAGAAAGACGCAGCAGTTGGCACCTGTGTTTCGTCATCATCAGAGACATACTGAGGTGGTATTCCCATGTCCTCATCATCAGGAAACATAAGTGGTTGTGCGTCAGTGCATTCTATGTCTTTCACCGCTGGGGAAGGGCTAGGTGGATGCCCTTGGGAAACCCTGCCAGCGGAGTCTTCAAACAGCATAAGAGACTGCTGCATAACTTGAGGCTGAGACAGTTTCCCTGGTATGCATGGGGGTGATGTGACAGACTGATGGGGTTGGTTTTCAGGCGCCATCTGTGCGCTTTCTGCAGAAGACTGGGTGGGAGATAATGTGAACGTGCTGGATCCACTGTCGGCCACCCAATTGACTAATGCCTGTACCTGCTCAGGCCTTACCATCCTTAGAACGGCATTGGGCCCCACCATATATCGCTGTAAATTCTGGCGGCTACTGGGACCTGAGGTAGTTGGTACACTAGGACGTGTGGATGTGGCAGAACGGCCACGTCCTCTCCCAGCACCAGAGGGTCCACTAACACCACCACGACCATGTCCACGTCCGCGTCCCTTACTAGATGTTTTTCTCATTGTTATGGTTCACCACAACAACAAATATATTATTTGGCCCAATGTATTGTATTCAAATTCAGCGGGATATAAATTTGAGGCCTAGTATTTAGGCGCTGGGTGACCGGTATGGATTTAGTGACAGAATTAGACTTGGAAATGCACAGAAGCGTGTGTGTGAAGTTATTCTGAATGACCCAATGTGCACCTTGAATATTATATACCCTTTTTGGGATAGATTTCAAATAGCTCTGATATAGCAGGAACCACTAAATTATGAAATTGCTAAATTGGGAATTGTACTTCAACCCAGAACAAAAAATGTGCTTTGACGGGCACTAAATAACTTTCCCAGCTACAACAGGACAGCGGTAACGAGAGATTTAGAGGGATTTAAATTTGAGGCCTAGTATTTAGGCGCTGGGTGACCGGTATGGATTTAGTGACAGAATTAGACTTGGAAATGCACAGAAGCGTGTGTGTGAAGTTATTCTGAATGACCCTATGTGCACCTTCAATATTATATACCCTTTTAGGGATAGATTTCAAATAGCTCTGATATAGCAGAAACCACTAAATTATGAAATTGCTAAATTGGGAATTGTACTTCAACCCAGAACAAAAAATGTGCTTTGACGGACACTAAATATCTTGCCCAGCAACAACAGTACAGCGGTGGGTAACGAGAGATTTAGAGGGATTTAAATTTGAGGCCTAGTATTTAGGCGCTGGGTCACCGGTATGGATTTAGTGACAGAATTAGACTTGGAAATGCACAGAAGCGTGTGTGTGAAGTTATTCTGAATGACCCTATGTGCACCTTCAATATTATATACCCTTTTAGGGATAGATTTCAAATAGCTCTGATATAGCAGAAACCACTAAATTATGAAATTGCTAAATTGGGAATTGTACTTCAACCCAGAACAAAAAATGTGCTTTGACGGACACTAAATATCTTGCCCAGCAACAACAGTACAGCGGTGGGTAACGAGAGATTTAGAGGGATTTAAATTTGAGGCCTAGTATTTAGGCGCTGGGTCACCGATATGGATTTAGTGACAGAATTAGACTTGGAAATGCACAGAAGCGTGTGTGTGAAGTTATTCTGAATGACCCTATGTGCACCTTCAATATTATATACCCTTTTAGGGATAGATTTCAAATAGCTCTGATATAGCAGAAACCACTAAATTATGAAATTGCTAAATTGGGAATTGTACTTCAACCCAGAACAAAAAATGTGCTTTGACGGACACTAAATATCTTGCCCAGCAACAACAGTACAGCGGTGGGTAACGAGAGATTTAGAGGGATTTAAATTTGAGGCCTAGTATTTAGGCGCTGGGTCACCGGTATGGATTTAGTGACAGAATTAGACTTGGAAATGCACAGAAGCGTGTGTGTGAAGTTATTCTGAATGACCCTATGTGCACCTTCAATATTATATACCCTTTTAGGGATAGATTTCAAATAGCTCTGATATAGCAGAAACCACTAAATTATGAAATTGCTAAATTGGGAATTGTACTTCAACCCAGAACAAAAAATGTGCTTTGACGGACACTAAATATCTTGCCCAGCAACAACAGTACAGCGGTGGGTAACGAGAGATTTAGAGGGATTTAAATTTGAGGCCTAGTATTTAGGCGCTGGGTCACCGGTATGGATTTAGTGACAGAATTAGACTTGGAAATGCACAGAAGCGTGTGTGTGAAGTTATTCTGAATGACCCTATGTGCACCTTCAATATTATATACCCTTTTAGGGATAGATTTCAAATAGCTCTGATATAGCAGAAACCACTAAATTATGAAATTGCTAAATTGGGAATTGTACTTCAACCCAGAACAAAAAATGTGCTTTGACGGACACTAAATATCTTGCCCAGCAACAACAGTACAGCGGTGGGTAACGAGAGATTTAGAGGGATTTAAATTTGAGGCCTAGTATTTAGGCGCTGGGTCACCGGTATGGATTTAGTGACAGAATTAGACTTGGAAATGCACAGAAGCGTGTGTGTGAAGTTATTCTGAATGACCCTATGTGCACCTTCAATATTATATACCCTTTTAGGGATAGATTTCAAATAGCTCTGATATAGCAGAAACCACTAAATTATGAAATTGCTAAATTGGGAATTGTACTTCAACCCAGAACAAAAAATGTGCTTTGACGGACACTAAATATCTTGCCCAGCAACAACAGTACAGCGGTGGGTAACGAGAGATTTAGAGGGATTTAAATTTGAGGCCTAGTATTTAGGCGCTGGGTCACCGGTATGGATTTAGTGACAGAATTAGACTTGGAAATGCACAGAAGCGTGTGTGTGAAGTTATTCTGAATGACCCTATGTGCACCTTCAATATTATATACCCTTTTAGGGATAGATTTCAAATAGCTCTGATATAGCAGAAACCACTAAATTATGAAATTGCTAAATTGGGAATTGTACTTCAACCCAGAACAAAAAATGTGCTTTGACGGACACTAAATATCTTGCCCAGCAACAACAGTACAGCGGTGGGTAACGAGAGATTTAGAGGGATTTAAATTTGAGGCCTAGTATTTAGGCGCTGGGTCACCGGTATGGATTTAGTGACAGAATTAGACTTGGAAATGCACAGAAGCGTGTGTGTGAAGTTATTCTGAATGACCCTATGTGCACCTTCAATATTATATACCCTTTTAGGGATAGATTTCAAATAGCTCTGATATAGCAGAAACCACTAAATTATGAAATTGCTAAATTGGGAATTGTACTTCAACCCAGAACAAAAAATGTGCTTTGACGGACACTAAATATCTTGCCCAGCAACAACAGTACAGCGGTGGGTAACGAGAGATTTAGAGGGATTTAAATTTGAGGCCTAGTATTTAGGCGCTGGGTCACCGGTATGGATTTAGTGACAGAATTAGACTTGGAAATGCACAGAAGCGTGTGTGTGAAGTTATTCTGAATGACCCTATGTGCACCTTCAATATTATATACCCTTTTAGGGATAGATTTCAAATAGCTCTGATATAGCAGAAACCACTAAATTATGAAATTGCTAAATTGGGAATTGTACTTCAACCCAGAACAAAAAATGTGCTTTGACGGACACTAAATATCTTGCCCAGCAACAACAGTACAGCGGTGGGTAACGAGAGATTTAGAGGGATTTAAATTTGAGGCCTAGTATTTAGGCGCTGGGTCACCGGTATGGATTTAGTGACAGAATTAGACTTGGAAATGCACAGAAGCGTGTGTGTGAAGTTATTCTGAATGACCCAATGTGCACCTTCAATATTATATACCCTTTTAGGGATAGATTTCAAATAGCTCTGATATAGCAGAAACCACTAAATTATGAAATTGCTAAATTGGGAATTGTACTTCAACCCAGAACAAAAAATGTGCTTTGAAGGACACTAAATATCTTGCCCAGCAACAACAGTACAGCGGTAACGAGAGATTTAGAGGGATTTAAATTTGAGGCCTAGTATTTAGGCGCTGGGTGACAGGTATGGGTTTAGTGACAGAATTAGACTTGGAAATACACAGTAGCGGGTGTGTGTGAAGTTATTCTGAATGACCCAATGTGCACCTTCAATATTATATACCCTTTTTGGGATAGATTTCAAATAGCTCTGATATAGCAGGAACCACTAAATTATGAAATTGCTAAATTGGGAATTGTATTTCAACCCAGAACAAGAAATGTGCTTGAACGGACACTAAATAACTCGCCCAGCTACAGCACTAGGGACAGATTTAGCTGGATATAAATTTGAGGCCTAGTATTTAGGCGCTGGGTGACCGGTATGGATTTAGTGACAGAATTAGACTGGGATATGGCCAAAAAATAAACAGACTATTGCTGGTTAAATGCACTTGGTGTGACAGCTTCACCCTGATGTAGGCTTTAGCCAAAAAACAACCACACCATTGAGGGTTAAATGCACTTGGTGACAGGCGCAGCTTGCCCCTGATTTTGTATATGGCCAAAAAATGAACAGACTATTGCTGGTTAAATGCACTTGGTGTGACAGCTTCACCCTGATGTAGGCTTTAGCCAAAAAACAACCACACCATTGAGGGTTAAATGCACTTGGTGACAGGCGCAGCTTGCCCCTGATTTTGTATATGGCCAAAAAATGAACAGACTATTGCTGGTTAAATGCACTTGGTGTGACAGCTTCACCCTGATGTAGGCTTTAGCCAAAAAACAACCACACCATTGAGGGTTAAATGCACTTGGTGACAGGCGCAGCTTGCCCCTGATTTTGTATATGGCCAAAAAATGAACAGACTATTGCTGGTTAAATGCACTTGGTGTGACAGCTTCACCCTGATGTAGGCTTTAGCCAAAAAACAACCACACCATTGAGGGTTAAATGCACTTGGTCGCAGCTTGTGCTGGCGCACCACAAGACACAAAATGGCCGCCGATCACCCCAGAAAAATGAGACTGACAAACGGTCTGTGCAGCCTAAAAACAGTGAGCAATTGAGGATCAGCAGCTCAATGATCCACAGCTGCAGATCGATCAGTTAATCAAGTCCTTTGGAGGAGTTAATCTGCCTAATCTCGCCCTACTGTCGCAGCCGCAACCTCTCCCTACGCTAATCAGAGCAGAGTGACGGGCGGCGCTATGTGACTCCAGCTTAAATAGAGGCTGGGTCACATGGTGCTCTGGCCAATCACAGCCATGCCAATAGTAGGCATGGCTGTGATGGCCTCTTGGGGCAAGTAGTATGACGCTTGTTGATTGGCTGCTTTGCAGCCTTTCAAAAAGCGCCAAGAAAGCGTCACAAAAGCGCCAAGAAAGCGACGAACACCGAACCCGAACCCGGACTTTTACGAAAATGTCCGGGTTCGGGTCCGTGTCACGGACACCCCAAAATTCGGTACGAACCCGAACTATACAGTTCGAGTTCGCTCATCCCTATTAAGTTCCTAGCCACTAAGCAGAAGGAGCATGAAAAAGCCACTGACTATATCAACCATAAAGGAGCAGTCACTGCCTCTGAGTTGGATGCTCGGCTATCTAAGCAAATTCAGAGAGGTGGTTTGACCAATAATCCAGTTATGATTCTGCTGAGAGCCAAGTTGGATGATAAAGTTCTGCCTTATTCCACATTAATAAATACAGCCAGGAGATTGGAAGATCAGATGTGTCCACCCCTACAGAAGGAGAAAGAGGATACAGAACTGTCAGCTCTTAGGAAGAAGGTGGCTGAATTGGAGCTCTTATGCAAATCACCACCAGAGAGAACAGATCCTCCCCCTGGAAGTGGGGGGCAACACAGGAAGACTCAAAAAAAACTGTTTCCTGAGGATTCACCCCGCCGAGGGGACTGCTTTAAATGTGGAAAGTCAGGGCATTTTCAGCGGGAGTGCCCTGCGAATTCCATGGAGGTGGATGTGGAGGTGCTGGCAACCGAGCTTGAGGAGACTCAAATGACCAGGTCTTACAAGCGACGGAAGACCCGGCCTACATATAGTTTATCTGTAGGGGCCAAGATTGGGCCAAAATCTTTGATACACGTGCAAGTAGAAGGAATTCATGCTTCAGCATTACTAGATACAGGTTCTCAAGTCACCATTTTCTACAGAGACTTCTATGAACGTCATTTGAAACACATTCCTATGGAACCTGCAGGAGAGTTTCAGCTATGGGGCGTTGGGTCTCAAGCTCAACCTGTGGAGGGATGCATAAAAGTGACCATAACTATTCCCCAGTTAAACACCGGGATGATATGTCCTATGGAGCTGGAAGTTTTGATATGCCCTGCAGCCAAGAAAGTGTGTGCCCCAATAATATTGGGTACTAATGCAAAGATGGTACAGGATGTATTCAAGGCCTATCTGACCGAAGTGGGAGACGTCTCCTTAGACCGATTGATGGAGGTCAGCCCTGTCCTAGGAAAAGAGTGTAGACGACTAGCCCTTGAAACAAAACCAGGGTCGTGCCACTATTCAGGAACAGAATCCGCATTTGTGAAGCCTGGTGAGACCAAAACCTTACGAGCCATAGCCTCAATGCACCATGAAATGTTGGGGGGAACTGGACAATACCTTATTGAGTCTCTGCCTGAAGAGGATCAGAAGAAGGGGTGGACTCTCATACCTGAGGTAAAAGATTGGCGAAAAAGGTGGTGTCGGAGCTTTCCTGTGATGGTACAGAATTTAACCCCCACAGAAATCCGGATTGATCGTCATCAGAAGATTGGTGTGATACACCTTTTAGATCAAGTTTCGTCCATCATGTCTGTGAGTGCAGAACAGAAGGATCATGTGAAAGCACCTTTAGATTTTGATCTAGAAGATTCTCCTCTACCACAGCAGTGGAAAGACAGCCTTCGTTCAAAACTGGCCACCCGAGAGGGAGTGTTCTCCAGAGCAGAGATGGACGTGGGGTGTTCTAAGAGTGCCACCCATGCTATAAGACTTGCTGATCCTACTCCTTTCAGAGAAAGGTCAAGAAGAATACCCCCTCGAGATGTGGAAGATGTCCGGGACATACTCCAGCAGATGGAAGGAGCAGGCATCATCACAGAGTCCCGGAGCCCCTATGCCTCACCTATTGTGGTAGTGAGGAAAAAGAATGGTTCAGTTCGGCTATGTGTGGACTACCGTACTCTGAACAAGAGGACTGTGTCAGATCAGTACACTTTGCCCCGGATAGAGAATCTTCTGAACGCCCTATCTGGCAGCCAGTGGTTCAGTGTGCTTGACTTGAGGTCTGGATATTATCAGGTACCCATGAAGAAGGAGGATCAGGAAAAGACAGCGTTCATCTGCCCTTTGGGGTTCTTCCAGTTTACCAGAATGCCACAGGGAGTCACAGGAGCTCCTGCTACTTTTCAGAGGCTGATGGAGAAAACTGTGGGGGATATGAATCCCAAAGAGTGTCTAGTGTATCTAGATGACCTAATTGTCTTCGGGTCTCGGGGTGGACAAGACCTATGGCCTAGTACAAGATCGGTTCTATTGGCCTCACATGAGGGAACATGTCGAGCAACATGTAAAGACATGCAGGAGGTGTATCCAGAGGAAGACCCTGCCTGTGAGAGCTGCCCCTATGGGTCATCTGAAAAGTACGGGACCCATGGATCTTGTGTGCATGGACTATCTCTGCATTGAGAGCGATACAGCGGGAATTGGAAATGTGCTGGTGGTAACGGACCATTTCACCAGATATGCTCAAGCCTTCCCCACTAAAGATCAAAAGGCTGTGACTGTAGCCAAAGTCCTTTGGCAGAAGTATTTTATTCACTATGGACTACCCAATCGGATACACTCTGATCAAGGTAGAGACTTTGAGAGTAAGTTGATCAAGGAGCTGTTGGACATGTTGCAGGTGCAGAAGTCCAGAACCACACCTTATCATCCGGAAGGGGATGCACAGCCAGAACGATTCAATAGGACCCTCCTAGATATGCTAGGGACTCTCAAGCAAGTCGAGAAGCGGTCTTGGAGTAAACATGTGGAAGCCATGGTCCACGCATACAACTGTACAAGGCATGAATCTACAGGGTTCTCACCCTATTTCCTAATGTTCGGAAGAGAAGCTCGATTGCCGATAGATGTCCGTTTGGGAGTGTCTCCTGATGGAACAGATTCAAATTCACACTTTCAATATGTGAGGAACCTCAAACAAAACCTTCATCGGGCCTATGAGTTGGCTACCCAAGCTGCAGCAAAAATGGAAGAACGGAACAAAAGAAGGTATGATTCTAAGGTGAGATATCGGGAGATTCAAGCAGGGGATAAAGTTCTTCTCCGGAATCTAGGTGTGCCTGGAAAACACAAACTGGCTGACAGATGGAAAGATATCCTGTTTGAGGTTGTGTCCAAACTGGAAGGACTGCCAGTGTACAACATTAGGGGCCCGGAGGGCCGAATAAAGGCTTGGCATAGAAACCATCTGCTTCCAGTTGTGTATGCTGATGAAGAGGAAGAGAGTAGTGAAGAACTGGAGGAAAACCCAGCAGAGAGTCCTGGAAATGGGACAGAGGAGACCCCGGAAACTCCCAGTGCAGAGGATCAGTGGTGGTCATCACCCGCAGAAGAAACACAGCAATTGCCTCCTTTAACTCCTGTGGTTTCACAAAGTCCCGAAACCTCTCCTGGGTCACAAAGTTCTCCAAGGTTGAATCCAGAAAGTCCATGTTTTGTGCCTGGAACTTCCCTTAGAGACTCTACTTCGAGGGCAGGAGTTGAAGTTCCACAGTTGATGTCCCAAGATCCTCTCCCACAGCGAGAACTGAGACACAGCACCAGAGTGCGGCAACCCCCTAGGGCCCTAGTTTATGATAATATAGGAGAGCCCAGTTATGCCCCGCTGACACAAGCAGCATCTAAAATGGCCACTTTCCTACATGCACTAGCTGAAGTGGTAAATGTTAGCGACTCTTTACCCTAGATAACTAGCTAGCTAGGATGTTACTGTGTTAACTGTACTGTATGTATGCTAAACCTTTTTCTGTTGAGTTTTTTGTTAAGCTCCCTGGCTAGGACTTGCCAGTGGAAGGCAAGTATTTTCAAGGGGGAGCATGTAACCCTGTCAAGTTACACAGGCTGCATTAGCTGAAATGCCCAGTAGATGGCAGATGGACTCAGTATGCTGTTAATAAAACATTGAGCATTGGTCACATGATTGTGACATCATCGTAGGTCCTGGAAGCTTTCTGGAAGTTACTACATGCTCAGCCAGAGAAAGGACATGTTGTGAGAGACTGCAGCACAGAGATGGAACCTTGCTGAGAGAACCTGCTTCACCCAAGATCACACCTGCTGAGAGAGGGACCTGCTGGCAAAGACAAGCACTGAGTCCAGACGTCTGGTGAATCCAGTGAGAGGAGACTGCTGCTGACTGACCTGGCTAATCGTGTTGTGAGGGTAAGCCAAACCTCTCCCTGTATCACCACAGGGCACCTGTCTCCTCACTCACAGTAAAGACTCTGAGGTCCAGTGACGGACATTACACAGCTCAGGCTGCTTCAGTGACCCTGCCGAGCAGGACTTATAAGGGCCCCAACTCTCCTATGTGCACCAACGGCCACTAGGGCGAAGATAAGGGGGTGGGACACAGGCGTGCTTGTGGGTGGGTGAGGAAAATCCACATTGCATTGTTACCTGTATTACTCTATTGTATTTTCTTATGTATGTTGGTTAATTTGCTGCTTACTATATAAAGTGAATTCCAGTTAGGCTGTGTCAGTCTCATTGCACTAAGTATGTTCCCAGTGGGACCCCACATCCCTACCCCGGATGCTCCACTGGGTGGAGGCACTGCCGCAGACATGTACCCCAGCTCCCAGATAGCGGAGGCTCAGGATCCGCCTGTCAGGCATAGTGAGTTAACTAGGTTTAGGGACCCCAAAGACACTAGGGGGCGCCCTCAAAACCCCGTTACAGCAGCATACTGTAAAATGAAAATTACCTTGGATTATAACCGTTTTCTATAGAATGCAAAGGTGTCACGGACGGTGTACAGGAAACAAGGCAAAGCAACATGTATAAACGACTCGCTGGATCCAAAACTAAGGGACCAAGGGAGACCCCTGCAGAAGACCTGGCACTTTCCCTGGCTGCTCAGCCTATGCAAAGATCCGAATGGTGGAGGTTTGCATATCCACGAACCTTGACTATAAAGCCCTGAGCACCCTACAATAATGAGGGGACACGACCACCGGCTCCCTACACAAGATACGGAGGGAGTCAGGGTCACCTGGGATCCAGCAAACAGAAAATAACAGATAAAGGTACAACACTTAGCTTTGAAGCAAACAGGAGGACAGAGTCAGCGTGCACACACACTCCAGGAAGTAGTATAAGCCGCCCAGAAAAGCCTTCTGGGGAAGAATTTAAAGGGAAGCAATTAGTCCAACACATGACAGCTGAGAGAGGCTAACGAGAGGAGGAGCTGAATACCACAACACAGAAACTCAAGGAGGAGGTTCTGAAAGGCCTCTGTCAGAGCTTCTCAGCTGTCTGGTTGTGACAAAAGGTGATGGAATGCCCATAGACTATAATGGGAAGTAAAACGCTACTTGGTGCCTGAACCATTCAACATATCAAATAAATCTGTAGCAGGCTTACTCTTCAAATTCAGTGGGATTATTTAAAATTGAGATTAAGGGGGATTATCATTGGTTTCTATGAAATGCCAAGGGGAATGACACAACGGAATGGACATAGACTATAATAGGAAGTAAACTATGAGCTCATTTGCAGGTAAATCTGTGTTATATAGGACATTAAAGAGGACCTTTCACTAGTTTAAAAACTAAAAACTAACTATATCAGTGGGCAGAGCGGCGCCCAGGGGTCCCCCTGCACTTACTAGTATGTCTGGGCGCCGCTCCGTTCGCCCGTTATAGGCTCCGGTGTCTGCAGCTCCCTCTGTTGTACTGGGCAGAGTTTTTGTATTAGGGTTGTCCCTTGCTGCAGCGCTGGCCAATCGTAGCGCACAGCTCATAGCCTGGGACTATGAGCTATGAGTTTTTAAACTAGTGAAAGGTCCTCTTTAACCTTTACCGCAAGTGTTCCCTGGGTAGAGTAGCATATTGTTAAATGAAAATTACCTTGGATTATAACCGTTTTCTATAGAATGCAAAGGTGATTGAATGCCCATAGACTATAATAGGAAGTAAAACGTGACTTGGTGTCTGAAACATTCAACATAACAAAAAAATCTGTAGCAGGCTTACTCTTCAAATTCAGTGGGATTATTTAAAATTGAGATTAAGTGGGATTATCATGTTAATGTCCTACATAACACAGATTTACCTGCTAATGAGCTCAGAGTTTGCTTCCCATTATAGTCTTTGGGCATTCCATTGTGTCATTCCTCTTGTCATTCCATAGAAACCAATGATAATCCCACTTAATCTTGAAGGGAGTCTGTCACCAACCTAACCAGTTTTAAACCAATCACATAGTTCAGTGGGACACAAAGACATGACCCTTGGCACTTTCAGCAAACTCTCCGCCCCTGGGCACTTGCGACGGCTCATTAGCATATCATAAAAACAACTTTTTGGGTGATTTGGATGATCTGAAAAACGAAACAAAGGTAACATCTGTGTCATGTCTTTGTGTCCTACTGAACTGTGATCGGTTTCAAACCGGTCAGGTTGGTGACAGACTCCCTTTAATTTTAAATAATCCCAACGAGTTTGGAGAGTATGTCTGCTAAATATTTATTAGATATGTCAAATGGTTTTGTCTCTCATTCAAATATTACATTTCCGTTATTCTCCATGGGCATTCCACTTTCCTGTTAAAGTCTATAGGCATTCCACTCTGTCATTCCTTTGATATCAATTTATTCTTTACCACAGATCTTCCCCGTGTATAGTAACATCTTTTACAATTGAAATAACTTAGTATTTTTCCTGTTTTCTATGGAATGACAGGTGAATAGCACAATGGAATGCCCATAGAGTATAATGGGAAGAAAGATGGGCCATGGAGACGAGAACCATCTGACACATCAAATAAATCTTTAGCAGGCATACTCTCCAAGCACAGTAGAATTGATCTAAATTGAGATTAGGTGGGACTATCATTATTTTCTATGGAATGACACAATGGAATGCCTATAGACTATAAGGGGAAGTTAACTCTGAGCTCATTTGCAGGTAAATCTGTGTTATGTAGGACATTAACATGATAATCCCACTTAATCTAAATTTTTAAATAATCCCACTGAATTTGAAGATTCATTTTATATGTTGAATGTTTCAGACACCAAGTCACATTTTACTTCCCATTATAGTTTATGGGCATTCCATTGTGTCATCATTCTCATATCATAGAAACCAATGATAATCCCACTTAATCTCAATTTTAAAGAATCCGACTGAATTTGAAGAGTAAGCCTGCTACAGATTTATTTCATATGTTGAATGGTTCAGGCACCAAGTAACTTTTACTTTCCATTATGGTCTGTGGGCATTCCATCACCTTTGCATTCTATAGAAAACAGTTATAATCCAAGGTCATTTTCTTTTTACAATATGCTACTCTACCCAGGGAACACTTGCGGTAAAGGTTAATGTCCTACATAACACAGATTTACCAGCAAATGAGCTCATAGTTTACTTCCCATTATAGTCTATGGGCATTCCTTTGTGTCATTCCCCTTGGCATTTCATAGAAAACAATGATAATCCCACTTAATCTCAATTTTAAACAATCCCACTGAACTTGAAGAATAAGCCTGCTACAGATTTATTTGATATGTTGATTGGTTCAGGCACCAAGTCACGTTTTACTTCCCATTATAGTCTATAGGCATTCCATTATGTCACTCACCTTTGCATTCTATAGAAAACGGTTATAATCCAAGGTCATTTTCATTTTACAATATGCTACTCTACCCAGGGAACACTTACGGTAAAGGTTAATGTCCTATATAACACAGATTTACCTGCAAATGAGCTCATAGTTTACTTCTCATTATAGTCTATGGGCAATCCTTTGTGTCATTCCCCTTGGCATTTCATAGAAAATAATGATAATCCCACTTAATCTCAATTTTAAATAATCCCATTGAATTTGAAGAGTAAGGCCTCTTTCACACTACAGTTTTCTGTTTCCGTTTTGCGGGCCGTTTTTTTGCGTTCATTCATTCATTTCAATGGTTCCGCAACAAAAACTGGAATGTACTCCGTATGCATTCCATTTCCATATTTTCCATTGAAAGATAGAACATGTCCTATTATTGTCCGCAAATCACGTTCCGTGGCTCCATTCAAGTCAATGGGTCCGCAAAAAAAACGGAACACATGTCTTCTGTATCCGTTCCGTTTTTTCTGAACCATCTATTAAAAATGTTATGCCCAGCCCAATTTTTTCTATGTAATTACTGTATACTGTATATGCCTTACGGAAAAACGGAACGGAAACACAACGGAAACAAAAAAACGGAACAACGGGTCGGTGAAAAAGGGACCGCAAAACACTGAAATAGCCATACGGTAGTGTGAAAGAGGTTTAAGCCTGATGCAGATTTACTTGATATGTTAAATGGTTCAGGCACCAAGTCACATTTTAGGGCTCTTTAACACTTGCGTTGTCCGGATCCGTCGTGTACTCCATTTGCCGGAATTACACGCCGGATCCGGAAAAACGCAAGTGAACTGAAAGCATTTGAAGACGGGTCAGTCTTCAAAATGCGTTCAGTGTTACTATGGCAGCCAGGACGCTATTAAAGTCTTGGTTGCCATAGTAGTAGTGGGAAGCGGGGGAGCAGTATACTTACCGTCCGTGCAGCTCCCGGGGCGCTCCAGAATGACGTCAGAGCGCCCCATGCGCATGGATGACGTGATCCCACTACACTTTACCATGGCAAACAGGACTTTAGCGTCCCGGCAGCCATGGTAACCATTCAGAAAAAGCTAAACGTCGGATCCGGTAATGCGCCAAAATGACGTTTAGCTTAAAGAGGACCTTTCACCAGAATAAAACTTCTAAACTAACTATACAGACATGTAGAGCGGCGCCCAGGGACCCCCCTGCACTTACTGTTATACCTGGGCGCCGCTCCGTTCTCCCGGTATAGGCTCCGGTATCTTCATAGTTAGGCTCCACCCAGGGGAACCTGCCGGCGTCTCATTCTCCCATGCTGCAGCGCTGGCCAATCGCAGTGCTCAGCTCATAGCCTGAGAGAGAAAAAAGCCTCTCAGGCTATGAGCTGAGCGCTGCCATTGGCCAGCTGTCACGAGGGTATCGAGAACCACGCCTGACTCCGTTATACCCGGGGTCAGGAAGTCGCAGCGGTTGGCTGCACGCTCTATTTAAGATAGGGCTGTTTTCCTTATGGTAGCTTTCTGAGTTTGCTTTGCAAACCCTTTTGGCTCACTCAGGGATCCGTAGCTCCTTCTCCTCAGCTGTTCCTTGTCCAGCACTCCCAAACCTCCTTATATTCCTCTCTCACACTTCTCTGGTTGCCAGAGATAGAGCTTCCTGCCTGGACATCTATTCTGACCCACTGGAGCTGTGTTGCTGTTGATTGTTGTTTCAGAACGCTACCCTCCGGATCCCTGTTGAACCTTTGTGGACTGCTGTGGTCGCCCACATGGGTGTATGTGTTTGTCTGTATTTGTCTGTCCTCTCCCTGGTGTTTCCCTCTTAGTGCAGTGGTGCGGACTAGCGATCCCACCGGCCCGTTCACTATCTAGGGCTCATTTCAGGGAAAGCCAGGGTTTAGGCACGTGATCGCCGCACGGGTGAGGAACCCGTCTAGGGACGTCAGGGCAGTCAGGTGCCAGCCGCAAGGTGAGTTAGGGGTCACCACCTTTCCCTCTCCCTTGGGCAGGGCTTTCCCTGTTTTCCTCCCTGTGCGTGTTGCCGGTCATTACATTATCTCTGGCCCTTATTTTGTGTAGGTAAAAAAATAAAAAATAAAATATTTTTTTTTTTACCTACTTAGAATCCAGTATGGATCAAATTGCTGCTCTGTCCGAACAGTTTCATGGCCTGTCTTTGGAGGTGGTAGGATTGAAGGCGTCGGTCCTCCAGCAACAGCAGCAATTACAACTGACTGCAAGCCCAGCGGTTGCTACTGGTAACCAGGTTGTTGCGGAACCCAAGGTCCCTCTCCCTGACAGATTTTCTGGGGGAAGGGACAAGTTTTTGACATTCTGTGAGGCCTGTAAGTTATATTTTAAACTGCGCCCTTACTCCTCTGGTAATGAAGATCAGCGGGTGGGGGTTGTTATTTCCCTGCTGCAGGGGGACCCTCAGTCCTGGGCGTTCTCTTTACCTACTGATTCCCAGGCTCTTCGGTCAGTGGATGAGTTTTTCGGGGCCTTGGGTCTCATATATGACGACCCTGACCGAGTCGCACTGGCTGAATCAAGATTACGGAGACTC
Organism: Bufo gargarizans; assembly: GCF_014858855.1. Classification (NCBI taxonomy): domain Eukaryota; kingdom Metazoa; phylum Chordata; class Amphibia; order Anura; family Bufonidae; genus Bufo; species Bufo gargarizans. The sequence continues at coordinate 496,857,757 of NC_058080.1, read as the reverse complement.
CTACAAGGAGAGCAGCCGGTAGAGGAGTATTGCTCTGAATTCCGTAGGTGGGCTACGGATACCCAATGGAACGACCCGGCTCTCAGGAGTCAGTTCTGCTCTGGGTTATCCGAAAGGGTTAAGGATGCGCTTGCATTATATGAGACCCCCTTTTCCCTTGATGCGGTTATGTCCCTTTCTATCCGTATAGAGAGACGCCTTAGGGACAGGTTGAAAGAATCTGAGAAATTGGTAACCCCTCCCAAGCAGCAGTTAGTCTGTACGGACTTAGACGAGCCTATGCAGCTAGGAGGTACTACTCGTCAGGTCCGCCCTCCTGAGGTTCGCCGTAGGCGTGGGGTTTGTTTTTTCTGTGGGGAGAGGGGCCATTTCATTAATGTCTGTCCTTCTTTCCTCAGAAACAAAAGACCGTCGGAAAAACTACTAACCCCAGGCTGGGTGGAGGATGTCAGCCGGGGGGTATACGTTTCCTCCATACGTACATCGCAATTTGTGTTGCCAGCGGTTATTATTTTTGGTGATAAGACGGAGACTATTTCTTTCTTTCTAGACAGTGGAGCAGGGGTAAATTTGATAGATGCCCATTTTGCCCGCACTATGGGTTTGTCTCTCTGTACACTACAGAGACCTATTCCCATATTTGCTATTGATTCTGCTCCTCTGTCTCAGAGAAACCTCACCCACATTGTTCATAATTTACACCTTCGGGTAGGGGACCACCATAACGAGATGCTTTCAGGTTATGTTCTGGAGGGGCTTCCCACTCCGGTGGTGCTGGGTCTTCCCTGGTTGGTAGCGCACAATCCAGTAGTGGATTGGCAGGCCAGGGAGATATTGGAGTGGAGTGAGCAGTGCAGAGAAAATTGCTTAAATAGCAATTGCTTAGTCGCCTCCATAACTACCCTACCTACATTTATTTCAGATTTTGAGGATGTTTTTTCTGAAAAGGGTTGTCAGAAGTTACCACCTCATCGTCCTTATGATTGCCTGGTTAACCTTATTCCCGGCGCAAAATTACCCAAGACCAGGTTATATAATCTTTCGGGTCCAGAGAGACAAGCCATGAAAGATTATATCTCCGAGAGCTTGGCTAAGGGACACATCAGACCCTCTTCTTCACCCGTGGCTGCAGGGTTTTTCTTCGTTAAAAAGAAAGATGGGGGCCTGCGTCCTTGCTTAGATTTTCGCGAATTAAATCGGATAACCATCCGAGACCCATACCCTCTTCCTCTCATTCCTGACCTGTTTAATCAGATTGCGGGTGCTAGGTGGTTCTCCAAACTGGATCTTAGGGGGGCCTACAATCTGATTCGTATTAAGGAGGGGGATGAGTGGAAGACAGCGTTTAACACCCCTGAGGGGCATTATAAAAATCTAGTTATGCCTTTCGGTCTGACCAATGCTCCTGCCGTCTTTCAACATTTCGTTAATGACATTTTTAGTCATCTAATCGGCAGGTTTGTGGTAATATACCTAGATGATATTTTAATTTATTCGTCTGATCTGAGAACACATGAGGCGCATGTTAGACAAGTACTGCAGGTCCTACGGACGAATGAATTATATGCAAAAATTGAAAAATGTGTCTTCGCCGTTCAGGAGATACAATTCCTAGGTTATTTTTTATCTGCTTCTGGTTTCCGTATGGATCCTAGGAAGGTCCAGGCAATTTTAGATTGGGATCTTCCTGAGAACCTCAAAGCACTACAACGGTTCTTGGGCTTCGCGAATTTCTATAGGAAATTCATTAAAAATTATTCACTCATTGTAAAACCGCTTACTGACATGACTAGGAAGGGGACTGATTTTTCTAAATGGTCTGACGCCGCTAAAGTTGCTTTTTCCTCTCTAAAAGAGAGGTTTACCTCAGCACCTGTACTAGTCCAACCTGATGTCTCTCAGCCTTTTATTGTTGAAGTCGATTCGTCAGAGGTGGGAGTGGGGGCGGTGCTGTCTCAGGGTCCGTCTCCTGGCAAATGGCGTCCTTGTGCTTTCTTTTCTAAAAAACTATCTGCAGCAGAAAAGAACTACGATATTGGCAATAGGGAACTATTAGCTATTAAACTTGCGTTTGAGGAGTGGCGTCACTTCTTAGAGGGGGCAGTCCACCCCGTCACTGTGATTACGGACCACAAAAATCTCCTGTACCTCGAATCAGCTAAGCGTCTCACCCCTAGACAGGCTAGGTGGTCGCTATTTTTTACCAGGTTTAACTTTGTGATTACCTATCGTCCTGGGGCAAAGAACACCAAGGCTGATGCACTATCTCGTTGTTTCCCTGGAGGGGGTAATGTGAGTGATCCGGTGCCCATTCTACAAAGAGGAGTGGTTGTCTCTGCGGTATACTCTGTTTTGGAGGGGAAGGTGTTAGAGGCCCAGGGGGACGCCCCGGTCTCTTGCCCCTCAGAGAAATTGTTTGTACCGTTGAACCTACGTTTCGAATTATTAAAGGAACATCATAATTCGGCACTTGCTGGGCACCCGGGTAGTAAAGCAACCTTGGAGCTATTGTCTCGTCGTTTTTGGTGGCCAAGGTTGCGTCAGGATGTATTGGATTTTGTGTCTTCTTGTTCTACCTGTGCGCGCGCAAAAGTTTCACATACACGTCCTGCAGGGTCTCTATTACCACTCGTCATTCCCAATAGACCGTGGACACATCTGTCAATGGATTTTATCACTGACTTACCTTTGTCTGCGGGTAAAACAGTTATTTTGGTAGTAGTGGACAGGTTTAGCAAAATGGTACACTTCATTGCGTTACCCGCACTACCTAATGCTAAGACTCTTGCTCAGGTATTCGTGAAATCGTGAAGCTTCACGGGGTCCCCTCCGATGTTGTTTCGGATCGGGGTACCCAGTTTATTTCCAAATTTTGGAAAGCTTTTTGTTCCCGTTTAGGTGTACACTTGTCCTTTTCCTCAGCTTTCCATCCTCAGTCGAATGGACAGACTGAGCGTACCAACCAAAACCTTGAAACATATCTAAGATGTTTTGTGTCTGAAAACCAAGAGTTGTGGTCATCATATTTACCGTTAGCTGAGTTTGCCATAAATAATCGTCGTCAGGAATCCACTGGCAAGTCACCATTTCTTGGTGCATATGGTTTTCATCCCCAATTCTGTACTTTCAAAGAGGGGGGGTCTTCTGGGGTTCCCGAAGAGGAACGTTTTTCGTCATCTCTTTCATCGGTATGGCAGAAGGTGCAAGCTAACTTGAAAAATATGGGAGGTAAATACAAATGCATGGCTGATAAGAGACGGTCGCCAGGTCCGGACCTAGGAGTGAATGACTATGTGTGGTTGTCTACTAGGAATATTAAATTGAAGGTTCCCTCTTGAAAACTGGGTCCTAGGTTTATTGGCCCTTACAAAATTGTAGCCATCATCAACCCCGTGGCTTTTTTTCGCCTGGAGTTACCTCAGACTTTTAAAATTCATAATGTTTTTCATAAGTCGTTACTCAAAAAATATGTTCCACCTCTAGAACCATCACCGCTGCCACCCCCTCCTGTTGTCGTGGATGGTAATCTAGAATTTCAGATATCCAAAATTGTTAATTCTCGTCGGGTCCGCCGCTCTCTTCAATATCTGGTGCATTGGAGAGGTTACAGTCCCGAGGAAAGAATGTGGGTTCCTGCGTCTGAGGTAAACGCCGACAGGTTAGTTCGGGTTTTTCATGCCTCTCATCCTGAGAGACCTGGTCCTGAGTGTCCGGAGGCCCCTCGTAGAGAGGGGGGTACTGTCACGAGGGTATCGAGAACCACGCCTCACTCCGTTATACCCGGGGTCAGGAAGTCGCAGCGGTTGGCTGCACGCTCTATTTAAGATAGGGCTGTTTTCCTTATGGTAGCTTTCTGGGTTTGCTTTGCAAACCCTTTTGGCTCACTCAGGGATCCGTAGCTCCTTCTCCTCAGCTGTTCCTTGTCCAGCACTCCCAAACCTCCTTATATTCCTCTCTCACACTTCTCTGGTTGCCAGAGATAGAGCTTCCTGCCTGGACATCTATTCTGACCCACTGGAGCTGTGTTGCTGTTGATTGTTGTTTCAGAACACTACCCTCCGGATCCCTGTTGAACCTTTGTGGACTGCTGTGGTCGCCCACATGGGTGTATGTGTTTGTCTGTATTTGTCTGTCCTCTCCCTGGTGTTTCCCTCTTAGTGCAGTGGTGCGGACTAGCGATCCCACCGGCCCGTTCACTATCTAGGGCTCATTTCAGGGAAAGCCAGGGTTTAGGCACGTGATCGCCGCACGGGTGAGGAACCCGTCTAGGGACGTCAGGGCAGTCAGGTGCCAGCCGCAAGGTGAGTTAGGGGTCACCACCTTTCCCTCTCCCTTGGGCAGGGCTTTCCCTGTTTTCCTCCCTGTGCGTGTTGCCGGTCATTACACCAGCGCTGCAGCATGGGAGAAGGAGGCGCCGGCAGGTTCCCCTGGGTGGAGCCTAACTATGAAGATACCGGAGGCAATAACGGGAGAACGGAGCGGCGCCCAGGTATAACCGTAAGTGCAGGGGGTTCCCTGGGCACCGCTCTACATGCCTGTATAGTTAGTGTAGAAGTTTTATTCTGGTGAAAGGTCCTCTTTAAGGCCGGATCCGGATCAATGCCTTTCAATGGGCATTAATTCCGGATTCGGCCTTGCGGCAAGTGTTCAGGATTTTTGACCGGAGCAAAAAGCGCAGCATGCTGCAGTATTTTCTCCGGCCAAAAAACGTTCCAGTCCTGAACTGAAGACATCCTGATTAGAGATGAGCGAACTTCTGTTTTAAGTTCGGCGTCTAAAGTTCGGGTTTGGATTAGCGGAGAATCCCGATCTGGATCCGGATATGGATTCCGACTTCCGTTGTGGTCCGTGGTAGCGGAATCAATAATGGCCGATTATTGATTCCGCTACCACGGACCACAACGGAAGTCGGAATCCATATCCGGATCCAGATCGGGATTCTCCGCTAACCGGAAGCCGAACTTTAGACGCCGAACTTAAAACAGAAGTTCGCTCATCACTAATCCTGATGCATCCTGAACGGATTTATCTCCATTCAGAATGCATTAGGATAAAACTGATCAGGAGTCTTCCGGCATAGAGCCCCGACGACAGAACTCTATGCCGGAACAGAACAATGCAAGTGTGAAAGAGCCCTTACTTCCCATTATAGTCTATGGGCTTTCCATTGTGTCAGTCCCCTTGTCATATCATAGAAATCAATAATAATCTCAATTTTAAAGAATCCCACTGAATTTGAAGAGTAAACCTGCTACAGATTTATTTGATATGTTGAATCTTTCTGGCATCAAGTCACGTTTTAGTTCCCATTATAGTCTAGGGGCATTGCTTTGTGTCATTCACCCTCGTCATTCTGCAGAAAACAGTGATAATCCCACTTAATCTGAACATTAAATAATCCCACTGAACTTGGAGAGTATGTCTGCTAAATAATTATTATTAGATATGTCAAATGGTTTTGTCTCTAATTCAAATATTACATTTCCATTATTCTCTATGGGCATTCCACTCTGTCATTCCTTTTAGCAGGTCCCCTCAGATTTGCATGTACTGGGTACTAGAGCCTGTACTTCTAGAGCCAAGATTCAGCCCTCACCATGACACAGCAGGTTCCACAGCAGGAGCAGGCTATGATGTAAAGAGCAGAAACACACAAAACCTCCCTCCCAAAGTTGTGTAACTTTCCCCTCCCCCTGTTCTTCTCGGGCGATGGTACACCCCACCCTCTCCCATCCATTACCATTCACATGCACTGTGGCCTCTCTGAGGTGGGCGTCTTCTATGGGCGCGGTCGGCTCCTAGACACGCCCTGCACGCCGATAACCCCGCCCATTCGTTCTTCCCGTCCCGGAGTCTCCGCCCCCTGCCTTCTTAGTTCTCCCTCCCCTCCGCCTCCCTGTTAGTAGTTTTCCAGCGCTTGTCCCGGTGACGGCCCGTCTGTTCTCCCTGTCGTGTGATGCCAAGACTTCAGGAGCGTGATCCTGTGATGGCCGAGGAGCTGGAGGAGCAGTAAGTGGTGGCAGGCTGCTGATGGTAGAGGCGCCGGGCTGGCGAGGCCTTTCCTCTACTTGGGTTGTTAGGAGACTGTGGTTATGTAAGCTACAGGTGGCTTATGTCCTGCTGTACAGTGAGAGCTGTGATACTACAACTCCCAGCATGCTTAGGAGGCACTTCTGTCTGCCTGACCTGATTATTGATAGTATGGACCAGTAATGTTCTGTAAATCTACATTGACATCTACTGATTTACTGACTACTCGCCTTCCAGGGTGTAATTATAGGGCTCTGCCATCTCGTCAGGTTGTAGTTGAGGGGTCAGACCACAGGCGGTATGGGGTGAGTTACACAAGTTATCCTTTAGGGTTGTCTAGGACAACCATGGACCATGGTCACCCTCACCGACCCCCGACACTCCTGTCCCCACACATGAGAAGTGACTGGAAGTGAGGCGGGTCACCTCTTCATATGGAGCGAGTATGGCATGTTGTCCAGCATCCAAGGACCCTGAGGTGAGGGCTTTGAGGTGGTCATGGACAGCATGACAGCCGGACTACAATGTGACGTGTAGTGCAGCAGCCTTTATAAGGATAGGTTATCAATCTATAAAACCTGGATAACTCCTATAGTCCCAGTGGCACTTAGGTGTTGTCCTTTCCATATGAAGCGAAGATCTCCAGGATAGTTTCCTTAGATAAGTTATAGTCACCTAGAGTGAAAAAAAAAAAAGTTTTTACAAATATAAAAAAAAATATTAAAGTTCAAATCACTCCCCTTTCCTTAAAATAAAAAAATACTTAACCAATAAAAAATAAATAAACATCATGAGCATTGTCACGTGCGAAAATGCCCATACAATTAAAATATAACAATATTAATGGCAAATGGCGTAATGGGAAAAAAAACATAAACGGCTAATTCACCATTTTTTATCACGTCGACTCCCCAAGAATTTTTTTTTATAAAAAGTGATCAAAAACTTGCATACACTTCAAATTGGTATCACTAAAATGTACAGATCGCCCCACAAAAAAATGAGCCTTCACACAGCCCGTACACATAACTACAAAAAAAGTTATCGGGGACAGACTATGGGGATGAAAAAAATAAATAAAATGCTCTAAGGTTTAAAACAAAATTTCGGTATTAAAACTAGTGTTGAGCGAACTTGTGTTTTAAGTTCGGTGTCTAAAGTTCGGGTTCAGGTTATCAAAGTATCCCGTTATGGATTATAAATTCCGTTATGGTCCGTGGTAGCAGAATCCATAATGGGATGCTTCGATAATCTGACGCCGAACTTAAAACACAAGTTACAAAGTATTGATATTGAAAGAAGTATCTAACTTACATTGTGACATTAGGCTACTTTCACACAAGCGGTAATGTTTTCCAGTATTGAGATCCGTCATAGGGGCTCAATACCGGGAAAAAACGCTTCAGTTTTGTCCCCATTCATTGTCAATAGGGACAAAATGTAACTGAACAGAACAGAATACTCCAAAATGAATTCTGTTCCCCTACCGGAGAGCAAACCAAATTCTGTGGTTTGCTTTCCATCCTGGGATGCGGAGCAAGACGGATCCGTCATGACCCACAATGCAAGTCAATGGGGACGGATCCATTTGCTCTGACACAATAGAAAACGGATCCGTCTTCCATTGACTTTCAGTGGAGTTCATGATGGATCCGTCTTGGCCATGTTAAAGATAACACAACCGGATCCGTTCATAACGGATGCAGGCGGTTGTATAATCAGTAACGGAAGCGTTTTTTCTGAACCCTGCCGGATCCAGTAAAAACGCAAGTGTGAAAGTAGTCTTATAGGTGCACAGGAACCTCATTTATTGCCTAAAGATAGATTCAGGATTCAAAATAGGCGCTTTCCTCATAGATTTCACTCCCACCCTGAAAAGAAAAAAGCAGGGGTGATGCTAGCCTTCAAACCAGAAATACCGTTATGTAGCTGACAGACAATAGCGATGCACTATTGTATTCGGCGCAGGCGCAGTGAGTGAATGATGCACTCCTGGTGCCGGATTTCTCACTGCGCCTGCACCGACTACGTCACAGTGAGGAAGCCGGCATCAGGAGAGCGGCCTTCACTCACTGCGCCGAATACAGAAGTGAACGTCGCAGGCGCGGGATTTCGTCTGCGATGCAGGAAACAGTGACATCAATCAAGAGGCAAGAGGAGCGGGGCGGGTAGAACAGGGGACCTGGGCGGGATAAAGGGGGAGTAGACAGAGCCTCTAGGTGCTGATTTTACGCTCAAATAGCACCTAGAGGCTCATTAGCATATTATAAAAGTGCTTATTGTACCAAAACGGATGCAGGGAGAAATGTCAGAAACATACTGTTATGTAGTGCTGACATTAGCGCATCGCTATTGTCAGTCAGCTACATAACGGTATTTCTGGTGGTAGAAGCCCTTTATAGATACGTATATCTACTACTACTGACAGCCAAGGCCGCTACATTATCATTATCGGTCTAATCAATATCGGCTTTCCACTATAGCATCCATATGCGCACCTAATAAATCACAGCCTCACTTCCTTCACCGCTTCAACAAACTGACACCAATTAGACACAGGTTTTTTATACACTGCGGCGACTATAATAAAGTTATCGACCCTACGATTGACAAGACACCCCTGGACAGTAAGGACAGAGACTTCTCATTAAGGAAGTTATTGCATATTCCATGCGTCTGAAAGACTTTTTTCTCAAGCCCCCATAACTCACACCCGCATAGATAGCATATTAGTGGATAAAAGACTACTACAAAAAATAATTTCATCAGATATCGGTACCATAACTTGGACCGACCATGCCCCTACCTCTATACTCATTAACCTACAATACAATACTCTCCCTCGCGAGTCCCGTGGAGATTGAATAATTCCATTTTGAATAACCCTGAATACTTACCTCTATTCTGCACCGCTCTGCAGGAATATTTTACTCTTAATAACTCATATGAGGTCTCATTGTCCACGATCTGGTGCGCTCACAAAGCGTTCATGAGGGGTATCTTTCTAAAATACTCATCAAAAGATCGAACTACTCATAGGCCAGACTAGACGAGTAGAGCGTGACAACCGAAAATCTCCCAAAATTACCATTGCAACCCAATAGAAAAATTTAAGATATGAGCCGTACATGCGTTAATGCCATCCAGATTTGAGTTCTACCTCCGCAAATCCAAATCCATGTATTACTATTGCGGAAACAGAGTTAATAAATCTTTAGAAAAAAGGATTAAGGCTAAATCTTAGGATCCCTTTTTATATGGCAGAGCAGGTAAGAAAATGATGAATCCACAAGAAATAGCTGATGAATTCGCCTCCTACTACTCTAAATTGTATAATCTCGCCCTAGACGCTGATACTCCTCAACCTACTAAAGAGATAATTAACACCTTCCTAAATAAAATCTCTCTTCCCCAATTATCGTCAGAACCATTAGATATATTAAACGCAGATATCCATATTGATGAAATCACTCAAGTAATAACCTCTCTCAAACTAAACAAATCACCAGGGCCAGACGGGTTAACCAATGAGTACTACAAGACATTTTCCCCGATCCTCTCTCCATACTTAAAAGGATGTTTCCAGCAATTCTTTGGAGGCAATCCCATTCCCAAGGAAATGCTCTCTGCCCTAATAGTCACCCTTCCCAAAGCAGGCAAACCTCCCGACACTCCAGCAAATTTCCGCCCCATATCATTACTCAATTCTGATCTCAAGATCTTTTCTAAATTATTGTCCAATAGATTGGTAGATATTTTGCCTACTTTAATAAATAATGACCAGGTTTGAAAAATAGACAGATATCTGACGATACCAGAAGATTTATAGACCTCCTGGATATAATATGGAGACGTGGAATGCCTTCTCTGCTACTATCTTTGGATGCGGAGAAGGCATTCGACAGGGTTCATTGGCGCTTTCTGAGAGCTATTTTAATAAAATTTGGATTTCAAGGAAGCTTCTTTGTAGCCATCCTAGCTCTTTATTCTTTTCCCAATGTGATAGTTTATACTTTGGGCTTTCTATCCTCTAGGTTCAACATTACAAATGGAACCCAACAAGGGTGTCCCATGTCCCCTCTCATTTTCGCTTTGATCATGGAACCCCTAACGGAAAGCATTCGAAGCTCACCCGAGATCACTGGGACTAAATCTCGAGATGTTACTAATAAAATTGATCTATTTGCAGATGACACTATTTTGGTCTTATCCAATCCCTCCCAATCCTTGATTGCAGCCGTTGTATTATTAATTGCTTTAGCGAAGCCTCCTATTACAAAATTAATGTGAATAAATCACAAATATTACCGATGAATATAGACCATAAAGTACTCCGAAATTTGAAAACACAATTTCAATTTCAATGGGTCAAAACCGACTTGCTATATTTCGGAATAGTGCTGTCTTATCCACCATCCACACTGTTCCAAACTAACTTTCTCATATTATTAGAGGAGGTTAAGAATATAATATCGCCTTTGAGGTTGTTTGGCATCTCGTGGTTGGGGAGGATTGCTGTGCCCAAGATGGTACTTCTACCAAAGATCCTATATATTTTTAGAAATGTACCAATATTTATCTCAATCTCCTATATCCAAACCTTGCAAAACTTGCTCATGAGGTTTGTGTGCGGTGGGAAGAGACCGAGGGTCAAGGTGGACATCCTGTTTTCCCATACTCATCAGGGTGGGGTGAACTACCCATCTCTGTCTGTCTTTATACTATAAATCCATGATATTGGCCCAACTGAAACAATTGTGGATTGGAGATGTCTCTAAAAAATGGGTTCAGATTGAGCTTGGCCTAATTAGGGAACACAGCATTCGCACTTTCTTGTGTTCCCTTTTATATTTTGGGTTCCACAACAATTTTCCATACTTAACATCCCTGATCTCAGCTGTAATACTGGTGTAGACTAACCCATCCTTCCATAGATGTTTTGACACCATAGAATTAATGGATATCCCTATATCTATTGTTGAGCTGTTTGTTCCTAACTTCTCAGCATCACCCTGGTCGAAGAAAGGCCTCAACTTCTTGAAAGATCTGAGTGTTCCTACTCTACATCAATTCCACATTTTAGCTGCCAAACATAACCTGCCATCCTCAGAGTACTTCCAGTACATGCAACTTAGACATATGCTTAGCTCTGGGTTGATTCCCATTGCTCAATCCTCTAGAACAGTTCTCCTTTTTACAATCTACTATAGTTTCTCATGCATGCATACCTATGCGACAAAAAATTGCGGCCAATTGGAAAACAAGAACGCCCATACACGTCTCAAACATTCTACAGTCCATTAATGAACAATGCTGGTAGGAAAGGATGTCCGCCTTGGCTTTCAACGTGTCACGTCAATATCAATCTAGATGGGAGGTTTGGATCACTTCTATTTTTGATAAACCTCTTTGATTTCTCTATCTTTTAATTAGATGCGCAGTATTGTCTGAAAATTGCCATATTAGCTATTAGTTAGCAAAGACTACAATTTATGTAAGAACCGACGTCTCGATTCCCTCAGGTTATTAGACAGTTTTCTATGTCTTTTCATTTCCGTTGCATTTTGATGTAATCTGTATAATTGAATGTTGCCTTATGTATACTTGATGGTATTTCAATAAAAACGAATGTTTAAAAAAAAAAAAGCCCTCAATAACATAGCAATGTGTAAGGTTGACACATGAAGGTGTTTAGAGCGCTCCTTCCTTGGTGTTTGAGTTGTTCAGTAGAAAAGCTAGACTCTGTTCACACCCCTGTCAGAGGCTCCATTCAGCAGATTTAACAGAATGACAGAACTTGGCGGATCTTATTCTAAGTCAAAGGATTCGATGGGTGCTGGTGGTATCCATAGTGTGGTGGATCTAACAGAGCATTGTGGCCACAACTGTAGTGTGAGCTGAACCTTACCTGAACTCTGTGCCAGGAGAGTGCACGAAGCACTGCTATTCTAGCAACTCAATGGTGACTCAGCATGTGATAGATGATGATGCTGATGGCAGGGCAGGTGATGTCAAACACATTATTATCAGTCACCTTGTTCTACCCCATTTATTACCCAGTGACTACTTATTATACCTGCTTACATTCTTTAAAGGGACACTTCCATCAAAATGGTTTTATCACATATTGACCTCCTATATGTGACTATTCTATGTCTTTTATTTTTTTCCCCCAAAAAAATAATTTTTAAAATCACTCCATGTATTGTACTTTCTGTCCCAGTCGTTAAAGTGTAACTGCCATTCTATATTTATTTGTGCAATGTGTAGGGGCAGTGATGTTAACCATTTTTGTAATTTACTTTAATTACTAAAATCGTACATTTCTATTAGAAAAATAGCTCTAAAGTGGCCCATTTTGAGCCTTAGCAACACCCGTCTGTCTTCAGTTTACATACTGTAACATTGGAGACTTGCTAACACTGACCGTGTTATGTAAAACTGAAGACAGACGGGTGTTGCTAAGGCTTAAAATGGGCCACTTTAGAGATATTTTTCTAATAGAAATGTACAATTTCAGTAAATAAAGTATATTACAAAAATGGTTAACATCACTGCCCCTACACGTTACACAAATAAAAATAGAACGGCAGTTACACTTTAACTTCTCCTTTAACATGGTAAAAGGTCTCCCTTGACTTTTGGAGTCAGATCATTCACTCAGACCAGAGAGAAAGGAGGAGGATGAGTGACCCCATGAGAGCATCACACTGATAAGTACAGGGCTCTTCTGTGGACGTCTTTATCTAGGCCTGTCAGGAGAACAGTAGATCTGTTGTACTGTTATCCTAGGGACGAGCAAATCGAACCATACAAATTGATTTGTCCATCTGAATGAATTCTCACTTTTGAGAGAGTGTCCCCACACCTCTGGACGCTCCCTCTTCCGGCGGATTAACATGGCCGCATATCTCACGCAGCCTTGGTAATCTTGCGCATGCATTGTTTCTGTGAGTATTGGCAAACGCGCAATAACATCAAAACACATCAACAAATTTGCGTGAGCAACTAAACGAATTTTAGCAGTACCTGCACAATCACTGATTCAGTTTACCAGGCAGATCATTTGTGCATGCTGCAGTGCTCACAGTACCCTCTGGATGTAAACCTGCCAAGTGGACACACTTCTGGCTCATACCTGTTCAGTTTAGGCCTGTGAGTGTAAAGTCTACGGTATACAACTGTGAAGGAGTACTCTTCTGACATAGGCCAGAAACTTGTTGTGGACAGAGCTCTAACCCGTGCACGTCCACTTCATTGGGACAAGTAGTTATAATTACACTGTGCCACTGCTACAGTGGAGATGGCACACAAGTAATGCTGCTACCCCTTCGAGCAGCTGATCCGCGGAGGTTCCAGAAGTCGGACCCCTGCCAACCTCATAATGATGATCTATCCTCAGGATAGTTTATCAGTATCTTTCCACTGATCAACCCCTTTAATGAGGAAATAGGGCCTGATAGGGCATGTTCACATGTGACAGATTTGTTTTTGAATTTTAACGTCTGATGTTTTATGGCCACCTTCAGAGTGTTGGGTATAGCCTGTGGATTCTGCCCAGAAAATCTGCCGAAATTTACAATACAGTATATTTTCATATGGTTGAGAAAGCAGAAAAAATAATCAGTGTGGATTTCAGGTTAAGCTGCAGATGCTCAAATCTGTTGTGTTGGATTTTCACAGAGCACCTCACCCTTTGCAGTGTTTTCTAGCAGACATTTTCTGAGTTACTTATCACTTATTGTGTAAATTGGGTCAGAGACAGGCTTTTAAGTAGGCCATACACATTAGATGAATGCTGGCCAAATCCACCAATTTCAGCAGGACCACCTGACCATCTAATATGGTATTGTCCTGACTCTTCTCATCTGCTTGGGGTTATTTGGCTGCAAAGTTCCCAAATGCCCAATCCTTGGCTCTCACGGAGGATAAGCTGCTGCCAGAGGTACCTGGTAACAGCTTACATCCCTCACCCTAGTGAGAACACACACATGCTTGGTTGAGCAAGGATAATAACCGACAGCTCAAAGTTTGAAGAATGAATCGATTTGTACATCTCTAATCCAGACCCTTTATGAACATTTTTAATCAATTGGCCATCACTGCTCTTACAGTAAAGAATTCTTGTGTATACTGATGGTGAAACCTTCTTTCCTTTAGACATAGAGGATATACCCTTGTCATGGTTACAAGCGTAGGTATAAAAAGATCGGCAAGATCTCTGTACTGTCCATTCATATATTGGTACATTGTAAGAACACCTTCCCTAAGTTGTCTTCTTTTCAGACTAAGCAAACTTTGAAGCTTGATACATTTTCTTGGTAGTGTAATAGACCTGTTCCCTAAATTACCTTGGTTACCCTCCTCTGCACCTGCTCTAGTTCAGCTACATCCTTCACTGTTGATGTAGACACTCTGGCCTTCACTGTTAATATTGTCACTTACTGATTTCTGGGGTTCTCAGCACTGAGACCCCTATAGTATATAGGACATAATCTCCGAGGAGCATTGTGGCTTCCTCAGATTTTTTTTTTCCTTCTGCGCCGCCACTGTTAATGGGGGGCTGTGTTTTTGTGGGGGCAGTGTTAATGGGGTCACTGTTTTGTTACATTTTTACTCTTCTCTTTCCTCTCCTTTTCTTTCAGGTGCCTTTGACTAGGTTCATAGCACCTCTCTCTCTCACTCTTCTCCTGAATATCTGGGTGCTATTGGGCTGGGTAGAGAACAAAGACTTTCAGATGAGTGTGCTGGTCTTGGGCCTTGGGAGAGAACAATCACTGTACAGTCTTGTATAATTGAGTAAGTGAGGGTAGTATCATGACGTAGGGGGAGGTAAGTTAGTAGAGATCAAGTATTGTCCAAGATTAGAAAGGGGCCTGCCTGCTTATTTTGCCAAGAAACATCGCCATTTCATGTTTATACATATTCTGGTCATTTTGAGTTTCAATAATAGAACCAGCCTATGACCATGAGTGGTGTTGTTCTGGAAGGCAAAGCAGACCTTCATTTCTAAACCTGGACAGCCCCTCTAACTACCTGAATGGCTTAAGGCTCATAGTATCTTGCATGTTGAACGCATATATGAAAGCAGACCTACACTTACAAGGAAATTTGTAATATGACTTATTATCAGGAATGCTATGAAGGAATGCAGTGTAATGTACATGTAACATATACACCAGATGTATAGTCCCGACATATGCAACTGGCCATACATTTGTATACATCTACCAAAAAATTCCACTGAGGTCACCCTGTGTTCTCCAGAGCTGCATGTTCACTGCCAGCTAAGGCTCTGTTCACCTTCACACTTTGTCTTATATGCCAGGAAAATGGAGGTTCATGTGGGACTAGGAAATGTTATCAATCAGTTTATGCAATGACAGCATGATATGGACTTCAGAGAAAATGAAATGTATTAATCTGATTCAGTAAAACCCATGTCTTATTTTCCAATTGTCGCAGGTCTCAGAGTTGGTTAACTGGCTGGATCCCATCTTGGTGCCCGACCTCTATGTCTCAATTAAAAACTGTGGAATCCCGGATTCTTCAATGTAAGGAACCCCTGTCAATAACAATTCATTATGATGCTGGAAAGCTACTGTGGTACCGTGACCACCATGATTGCTAGAACGAAGGGGCATCATCAGAATGCTATGTAGAATATACAGTATAGCTTTAGAACAATCCAAGCTCAGTTTTTTTCTGATACAGAGTTGGACTCCCAATAATGTACCGTTGGGTTCTGTTGCGTATCTCTGTGGGTACACTTATGGTTATTGTATGGTGCCATCTCCAAATACAAGTATCCGTCAGTCCATAACTGAGATGTGTTTTATACAGCACTTGATTAGTCTTTTTGAGGAGCTTTGTATATGTGGATAATAGATAAAAGTTAAAGGTAATGTGCACTTTTTTAAAGGATTATAAATGTTCAGTTTTTATTCTACAGCTTCAGTGCAGAGCTATGTGCTTCCATGGTAACAGACTACAAACAAACCTTGTGGGTAGTCTGACTCTAGGGTTAAATGCCTTTTCATCCGCCTCTCTTCTTGATAACTAACAGTAAGAGAGGAGTATATGGAGGGAGTAACACATTACGTCAAGATCTGACTATACCCAAGTCTTGTTTGTAGTCTGTAACCATGGAGACACATGTGACTGCATACGAGCTGTAGACAGAAAATGGTAGGATATTATTCATTAAGATTATAAGCTGAGTTACTTATTTATTTTATTGTACCAGCATAATCTGAAGAGAGTTCCAGCCTGTAAATATTGATGGCCTGTCTTTAGGATGTTGTATCAGTATCAGATTGTTGGGGGTCTGACTCCAGACCCTCTGGATCATAAGCCGTTTTCACCAGCTACCGGCATGGAAACCCAATAGTGGATAGATCCGGAAGCAGAAGACTTCCAAAGTGTAGTAGTGCTCATGCCAAGTTGTTTAGCTCAGCTCCCATTAAAGTGATCTTTCATTCTCAGGTTCAGTGATGATCACAACACTTGGACCACCACCCAACAGTGATATCCTAGGGATATGCCATCACTTTCTTTTGTGGGGACACCATTTAGGAAAATGGTTGCCTGAAAAAAATTCTTACTATATGGTTGGGAAAAGCAGGCATATGCTAAGAAAGCAACTTGTGTTTTCCTTGTGTCACTATTCATTAGTTATATTCTCACATATTTAGGTATCCGGAACAGATTTTCTGCTCGCTATGTCTCCCTGCCTGATCAAAACAAGATCTGGACACTGACAGTGAGCCCCGAGCTCCGTGAAAAGACTCCACTAGTGATGGTTCATGGATTTGGTGGAGGAGTGGGCCTCTGGATTCAGAACATAGACTCACTGAGTGCTCGCCGGACACTTCATGCCTTTGATTTGTTGGGATTTGGACGCAGCTCTCGACCAAACTTCCCCAGTGATCCAGAGGGAGCAGAAGAGCAGTTTGTTTCATCCATTGAGCAGTGGAGGCAGGAAATGGGAATCAAGGACATGATTCTTCTGGGCCACAGTTTAGGGGGATTTCTAGCAACGTCCTATTCCATGAAATACCCTGAGAGGTGAGTAAGAACTTCTGGTCGTTGTCTAACCCAGGTGGAAAATAGATAAGAGGCTATGTTTGCTGCAGCTGATATTTGAGCATATTGCTCATACTGAGCATAGACTTTCAGTGGGATCCACCCTGATTTAAAGGGACACTGAGGCCTGGTTCACATGGCAGTGTTTGGTCAGGGATTTCCATCAGTGAGCCAAAACCAGGAGTGGAGGATGCACAGAGATAAGGTATAATGGAAGGATTTACACACATTCCGTGTTTAGATCCGCACCTGGTTTTGAATTAATCCCTGATAGAAATCACTCATCAAACACTGACTATGTGAATTAGGCCTAAGCCTAAAGGCTTCCTAATGAGCATTTGCTGAGAAGGTGAATACAGTCCTGTTATTTCACGATGAGAGACACTGGCTGTAGTACTCTTCGGTGGCATTGTCCCTGCGATCACTATTTGTCTCCCACATCTTCAGATCTGGAGGAACGTTTATTTCCCCTGTTTTAAGGCCCTATCACACTAAATGGTTTTCAGGCCTATCATTGGGAACAAGTATTCACAGGATTGCTCCTCCCTGATAACTGACCTGCATAATCGTGCCACCAATCTGCCAGTGCTCATTTGTCTCCTGATTGGCATCTATCATCAGAATGAAAGATGCCCGATTATCCGCAGCACATCTCCCTGAACTGAATAAAGGAGGAACCACTGAAGTAGGGATCATTCCTCCCACATTCACTTGGCTTTGGTCTTTGTAATTGGCCTGTGAAAACGAGCACTGATAGACGGGTTTGTATCCATCAACGCCCGAATACCGTCACTGTAATAGAGCTCATAGAAATGGTATTTTACAATGTGTTCCTTTTAACATGTTAATGACCACCACAAGTACTTGTAACCTCTCCTGTCATGTCTGTTTTATCGACTACTTCCTATTCTCTGTGATGTACCACTCCTTTTTTATTCCTTCTAGAAGTTATGAATGAATTGCTAGCAGTTTGCAATGAAGTTCCAGATGGGTGTTGCCAATCAGCACCCAGTCTTACACTCTCCAATTAGTGCTGCCCGTGTCAGGTTGTACAGGGACACATCCCCCAACTATTAACACCCATCTGGACCTTCATTGCAGACTGCCAGAAATTCTTTGATAACTTCTAGCAGGAATAATAATGGAATGGCACAATATAGTCATAAGAATAGATGTTATAGAATTGTTATTACATGTGGAATGCAAGTTATTTAGTAAAACAGACCTGTCAGGAGAGGGGATAGGTTCTTTTTAGCTTTGTGTCTTTTAAGAGACTATAGAATGATGGCTGCTTGACGATCATGTAGCCGTGGGTCAGGTGACCATCTGTCAAGGACGGCCTGGAATCCACACGAGAAGGCAGAAACCGTGTTTTGACATTTCGGCCTTGATGATCACTTTATATATGAGTGATGTGCAAGCAGCGAAGGTCGCGGCTCTGCTGCACTTCCCTTTTGTTTCAGTATTTTCCTGGAAACATGACTATGTGACCAAGCTGCTGGGTCTAAGTAGTATGTATGTCCTGATCGGGGCTGGATTTATTCCGGTTCTTCAGTATGTTGTACAACTCCATTTTAAAGGAAAATGTGGTGTAAAAAAATCAGAAAAAAATGTGAAGTCCCCCAAAGGTCTTACTGTAATTGGTATTTTTAGAGAAGTATATCGTCAAATATAGATAGCTGAAGAGGGTTATAATGCCGGTGTAGATCCTCCAGATACTTCATTCCATGCTTGACTGATCTGGATTTTTTTTATACATTGCAGTGAGTGGGTTATATTATGCATTATACTAACATCTTGATAGATATAGTTTCTCATGGCTTCCAGTTTTTACTGATCCCTTTTGTTTTATTCTTCAGAGTGAAGCATCTTATTCTCGTTGATCCCTGGGGCTTCCCTGTTCTACCTACAGACCCCAATGAGGTGCGTTCTCCCCCAGCCTGGGTGAAAGCCCTGGCTACAGTTCTTGGCCGATCCAATCCTTTGGCAGTTGTCAGAGCAGCAGGACCTTGGGGTGAGTGCACATTTTGTTTTCATCTTCTAAATGTGCAAACGTGCCCTGTTTAAGAACCATTAAGTTACACAGCGAAGCAGAACCCTGGGTAGTGGCGAGGGGCATGAATGGCACTGTGTGCAGACGGTTGCCTCTGGTTTGACTGATAACCCAAGTTAGGTTTTAAGGCTTTTTCAAGTGTTGGACACAGCTAACTCTGTAAGCACCTATGGGAGGCACTGGGCAGTTTTCTTCCTTCTTGAGAACTATTTTGCATATTTTTCCCAGAAAACATTGCTCTTAGAGGGAATCTGTTCGGGGCTTAGTAGTGACTACAGCGGCTGGGGCATGTCAGTAGAGACTGGAAGGGGAAGGTTGGACCACGGACGGCATGACTCTTCCTTAGGGCTCATGCAGACGGCTGTATGCTGTCCGCAAAAATGCGAATGCATTATTTTGCGGATTAGATGCTATCCCATTCACTTCTATGGGGTCATTTTCTTCCATTGCATGGCTTGGCCCAAAAAAATGAAACATGTCCTATACTTGTCAGTGAAAATCAGGACATGGCCCTATTGAAGTCTATGGATCAGCAAAAAAACGGAATGCAATCTGTTTTTTTTGCGGACAGCATACGGCCGTCTGAATGAGCCCTTAAAGTGTGATCGCCCACTTGATTCTTCACAGGTCACTAGCATACAGCATGTAGAGTTGGATTTTATCACTTTTGCTGCATCTGAAAAATCAGGAACACATTAGGAAAGAATGTTAGGTCATTTTACCACTCGCTGCTGTGAGACTCCTAGAAGAAAGTGGCATTTGGCTGGAAGCAGTGCACTGTGCAGAGACCTGAAAGACAGAACCATTCAAGGTACCTGTACAGCAAACGGTAGGGAGCCGTGCTGTATAGAGGTTAATCCAACGTGGCCACTGTCCTTTACTAGCACTGCAACAAATTCTTTCTAGTGGTCATAAAGGTCCCAACTGTCATACCCTAGTGATATACCATAACTTCTACCTGTGGAAAAACCCTATCAAGGACAAGCAGAGACTATGTTCATGTATGCATCTCAGGAGTGCCTTCTTCTGTAATGTATTCACATGGAAATGTCTTTCTGTGATTTTCTAGTTTTTGTTGAAACAGCAATAACTTATATAACTGTCACCCACCAGGTCCCAGACTGGTGCAGAGATTTCGTCCAGATCTGAAGAGGAAATTTGAAGAGTTCTTTGAAGATGATACCATCATGGAATATATATACCACTGCAATGCCCAAACTCCAAGGTAACGTGGCCGTCCTTTCGTGTTATCATGCTTGATTATTTTTTTTTTGTTTTTGTTTCTTTATCTCATGCCTTCATCTTTTTCATAGTGGTGAAAGTGCCTTTAAAACCATGATGGAAAAGTTTGGCTGGGCTAAGCGTCCCATGATGTCTCGTCTTCATGCAATTCCAAAAGACCTCCCCATCACATTTGTCTATGGAGCGGAGACCTGGATTGATCGAAATTCAGGTGAAAAGGCTAAATTGCTCCGACCTGATTCCTACGTGAACAATTTGGTAAGAGTTAACTTGGAAATGATGAAATATCCATTTGTGTTTGGAGCCGTATTTCTAATGTCGATTTTTTCAAAGAATCCAGACAGCGCTATGGAAAAGCCTAAAGAATTGAGCAGTGTTTACCAAGCAGATCCAGTGCCACTGATCCTTTTCTCCCAGCCAGACTTTGTTTACCCACTGCAGCGGTAGTGTCAAGTTGACCGCTGCAGCCATTCACTGGCCTCATCCAGGCTTCGAAGAGGCCAGTGATTGGCTGCAGGGGGCAGGTGTTGTTCCAGTGCTTAAGCGAGCACTGTGATGCCTTTCAACAGCGGGGGTACAAGGAGTAGAACCCCCCACCCCCCCAATCAGGTATTGATGACCTATTCTGAGGTGTTGATGGTGGAGATGGTTTTTATGAAATTATGGACCTACGAAACAAAGAACAATTCAGCATGGACACATTACAGTTACTCAATCTTAGGCGTAATCCTTATTTATATTGCATAATGCCGGTTTGTAAGTTTTGAACTTAGGTTTTGAGACTAAATTGAAATCATTTATTTTTAATTTATTCTCCCCAGGCCATCAAAGGTGCTTCTCATCATGTATATGCAGATCAACCAACCATCTTCAATGCTGTAGTTGAAGAGATCTGTGAGACAGTGGATTAAGACCATCCGTTATGGACGTCATAAAACATCCGAGGCTCAAGACAGTGAACAGACTACAGTGACCTGTCTGCTTATGACCTAGATGATATAGTGCCATATTAATGTTCTCCGCAGCATTGGCACCCATTATTGGTGACATTCACCAACCCCTATACTATGTGTTAGCGCTGTGTCTTATTGAGCGCTGGGTTGTTTCTCTTTGTGAAATACTGTAAATACTGTAGAAATTCGAGCCCTCACTACTGATATACAGGCAATATATAGACCCAGAGCACAGAATGTTCTACTTATTGGAAGGTGCCATCTATATTTTCTAGTGCTTGACATGCAAAACAATACTGAAATAATAGAAATATTCCGTTGTCCTTCTATTCTCACCCACATTACTTATAGAAGCACAGAACATAAGCACTTAAATGAAGAATTTGTAATGTACTTGAAAAGATGTCCCCAAATCTGAGGGGCTCACCATGAATGTTGATAGAACTACCTCTTTAACCACCTAACGGTTTTGCCCGAGTCCAGCTCGGGCAGTGGGAAGGTCTGCTTTAGCTGCTGCTATCTCCTGAATGGTAGCAGCTAGAAACATGCAACTGGTCTTGTTTGAAAGCTGACAGTCCAGGCTTGGTTTTCATACAAGACCAAAATGACAGCTAAAGTCCAAGCAACAGAGAAGAAATCACTGTTAGAAATGAAGTCAGGAATAATCGCAGATAAAACCTGTTTTTACTATCACTTTCAGCTGCATTCACAGCATCCCGATTTCTATCAGCGATATCTTCCCCTGTCCTGAACATATTGCATTCTGGTATTGTCTGAAAGTGTGGAGTGTCAGCTTTCAACTTTCTAGCTGCTACCAAGCAGGAGATGGCAGCATCTAAAGCAGCCCTTCCCCCTCCAGTTAGCTACTTTTCCCACTGCTGATGCTGGACTGGGGCAAAACAGTTAGCGGGTTAAGGTAACTGTAAGAATCAATGTCCAGGTAGAAGATTGTGCCATTCGTTGTCACAGTTTGCCAAGTGTTTCCGTTTTTTGGGGTTGTTTTTTTTTTGACGAGTTCACTAAACCAGTTCTTACAGTTTGTAACCCTGCTTTGAAGGTTGCTTGCTTAAATCAGACTCCAGTTGACCGGTTTAGGTTTACATCTTAAGAAGCAGGCAAGCAATCAGTCATTTTTGCTAATATAATAGTTTTGGCCAGTTCTTTGTATACAGGGCTTTAGGCTGCCTCTAAAGCCTATGCTACTGCATTCATAGATACTGTGTAAGCACACAGACAGTAAGATGATTTTGGTTGGCTTTGCTACCTTAAATTATCTAACTTGCTCTTCAGGCCTGGTTAATTTTCTATTTATACCCTTGTGGTCCAGAAATATACCGGTCTTCATACCTTTTAGTCCTTTGAGGGGGTCTATAGAGTTTTTCTCTATAATACTTCTAGGGCTTTCACCCCCCAATCTATACTTTGTATCTGCAGAACCTCAGATGTTCTGGGGCTATGGGTTTGATGTCCAGTAGCCGTGGCCTTTGGATTACCTACCTCTACAATGTAGCAATCTTGAAGTGTACACAGCTCCAGTGATGGCTCGCCACCTCAGGGCATTTCTTTTCCCCAGAGTGCCTTGAATATCACTAAAGTATTTTTACTCACTCCTGCACAAATACTGCCAGAATGTGCCAGTAATATTCTTTCATAGGATACATGATGAGAGTACTAATTTTACATCTGAAGACTTGGCCCTCCTCAGTCAAGTATTGTTTCTCTAGAGGACCTTTCATTACAATATTAGTACCTGGCAGTGTAGGGCATGATGAGTAGCGCTCACCTTCTCCCTGGCTGTGACGCGTTCCGCTGCGAATGGGCAGCTCACAGCGAGGGAGAAGGAAATGCCTCTTGAGAAACACGGCCGTCTCCTCCTCCCTGTACCAATGCTATTAATTAGCATACAGGGTGGCAAAAAAGAACGGGGGCACAGCAGGGCAACGGAGCAGCCCATCTGAAAAAAAAAATCACTGCCCCCACATCTACTCCTCCTGCCCTACAGTGCTAGGTACTAATATTGTAATGTCAGGACCAGTGAAAGGTCCTTTTTAAATGGATGAATGAAATTTTCCACGAGGAACAGATATGCTGTGTATTGCGGTAAATCTGCAGCGTGTTTCATGACCAGAAAAGTGGATGAGATTTTTAGAAACTTCATCTACGTTCTGCTGAAATAATCTGCAGGATATATTCACCTCCAGTGTAGATTTGAAGTCCACAGCATGTCTGTTTGCAATGCAACTCTGAGCTCTGTGACAGCACTGCGTGTTACTCCTGTGGATTTTGTCACAGTGTTTGCCTCCACAAATTGTGACCTGTCAAGTGGTTTCCAGCAAAAACCTGTGTGTTGCTGCCCCCTTGTGGTTCTCAACTAATTGCAAGTGATTTTGATTTTTTTTTTTTTTTTTTTTTTTGTCCCTCCAAATCAACTTTTTTTTTTTTTTTTTAAAGAAATTGTTGTGACGCTATAACCACTATATTCTGTAAATATGATATAAGTGTAAACAAAATTGGTTAACTTAAAACTAGTTAATTTGAAATACTAAAAGTGAAATAATAAGTTATTGATATTTTGATATGTGACAAAATGCAGTACAAAGCCGGTGGTAAAGTGATCTTTTACTCGTTCCACAAGCGATATGTTATTGGTATTGCATAATTGTGATATTTGTAATACCAAGAGACTTCTCTCCAGTTCTCATGGTGCATTGTATAGTTTTGTTAACTTTCTATTAATATGTATTCTAATAAAGTCCTTGTAATTATATGGAGTTGTCTTCTTCATTTAGCTATACCAACTGAACGTGGTAGACGCTATTACTTGGTTTCGAAGTCTGTTCACATAGGAATCTAAATATGATGTAAACTAGCCCATAATCTACAATGTTTTTGGCAGTGTCTAAAATTGTCAGGTGTGGCGTGTGCAACAGTTCCATGCAAGAAAATGCTTGTTGTGCACATGTTTTCTCTCCGAAAGGGATGAGGGTTTTGAAAAGCCCATCCAAATGTATCATATTGTAAACTAGTGCAAATTTTTTGTGCGGTATTCCACTATACCGATGTAACAATTTTGTAACCTATGGTCATGGCCTAATGGTTTGGTGCATCAATGTTTGTTGACCTAGTTCTCTTGCACCCTTGTGAGTCACCATGTAATGGGCGAATACCTAGCTTAGTAAGCAGCTTACACTGGCCACATATTTGGATGATAGATCATTGGCTGGAGTCAAAAATATGTAGGTCTGTATCTACAAGAGTACAAGGGATGGCTATCTGTCAGTTTATTTTTATTTTATCTTTCTTGCTTTTTAGCTCAGTTCCATTAGGGCAGAGCTTTGACTTCAGTTTAGTTAAAGTGCCTTGTTTGAAGTAATCTGAGACTCACCTCCTAAATCATTTATTGGTTCAGGCCAAGGGTATGCCTTAGACTAGCCACTGTAGATAAACTGTAGTCAGAGATCGCAGCTCTGACCTAATGTAGCTAACCTAAAAAGCAGGAAAGATACACAATCTGAATAAAATAAATAGCATATACTGTAGGTACTAACTTTTAAAGGGGTTGTCCGGGTTCAGAGCTGAATCCGGACATCCCTCCATTTTCACCCCGACAGCCCCCCTAACATAAGCATCGGAGCAGTTCATGCATTTTTAGGCGTTTTTAGGCGTCACCGGGGTTCCATGGGGCTGACAGGAACCCCGGTGACGTCACCGGCACTGATGGGCAAGAGTTAGCTCTGCCCTAGCCAGTAAAACGGCTAGGGCAGAGCTAAAGCCTGCCCCTCAGAGCCGGTGACGTCACCGAACACACTGCCGGGCGGAAGTTACCGCCCGGCAGTGTGTTATTGAAAACAAAAAAGCCCGTGCCCTGAGCGATTTAGCGCAGGGCATGGAAGCGCATTGGAGCATGAGATGCTCCGATGCTAGCCTCAGGGGGGCTGTCTGGGTGAAAATATGGGTATGTCCGGGTTCAGCTCTGAACCCGGACAACCCCTTTAAGCTTGGACGCACTCCCACAAAACTTTTTATTCTCTCGACGGTTAAAAAGGTACATGATTGTAGTTCTGAGTTATGCAATTCATTCTGCTCTCAGCTCTGCCATGTGACTGACACTCTCTCCAACTAACACCACATCTTGTGGGTGACACAAGGCTTACCTGGATAGTGGATTTTTTGGGTTGCTATGGATGGAGATCAACACCTCTGGTTGTAAATCTTTGGACAATGGCTTATGTTAGAAGAAACCTGTGGTAGCAAACTCAGGAGACTGAATACGTAGTTGATCAAGCAAAAGGTCACGGCTGGTAGATTTCATGCAGTACGACAAACCAAACACAAATGTCACAGGATGCAAACAACTGGCAAATGGCTGATTAAAAAGCCAAACACAAGTGTACACCAAGCAGAATGCAAGAATTCTTAATTTCATTCCAACCATAACGCTTATTTGAGTCCAGCCCCTTCTTCAGATAAATATGGATATAACAAGATATAGGTGAGAAAATGTTTGGGGGGGGTGGTTAATGACCAAAAACACTGATGTGGTTTAAAATACATTCCAGATCGTGCTAATAAGGGCATAGTTGTGAAATAAATTTAGGAAATTGTGAAAAACACAGTAGCTCCTGCACTAATCAATCAAACATCCAAAGTCTGCTGCTAGAAAGGAGGTGGGACACTCTCCGTTACATTTGGACAGAACGTGCATTGCTGTATTGGCCCAGAGTGTTGCTAATCTAAGGAGAAAGCTCGCATATGTGTCTAAAGTTCCTGGTGCATACATGGTGCCTGATAGAATAGAACGTTATACTTACCCTGCACTGCCGTTACAAGGGAGACAGCGGTGCAGTTAAACTAAGAAGAGGCCACGACCACTTCAAACATGTGCGGCCACCAAAACATAGAGCATTTGGGCATTTAAATCTGAAACCCCTCCCATTGCTGACCAAGCCACGCCCACCACGCATAACGTGATCTGAGCATGAGGAAAGCTCCAAAGCGATTCTGAGGTATACGGACAACCATTTATTCAGGCTTTAAGGACCTTTGGATTCAAGGTGAAGGACTTACTAGCTTCTGGCAGCCGAACCATTAAAGAGCTAGAGAAACAGAGCCAGATTAAGGAGCTGAATATCAGTGAGTACATGACTAACTACCTTAGCCTGCCACATTACTACCAGCACAGCCTGTTACTGGGATTCATCACCTCCAACTTGCATGTGTATCAGAGACTGCTTTATTACTGGATGTAAACTGTTATCAAGAACCTGGTTTATAGTAAAGTTCTCAGTTGGATTTAAACCTGCCTCCTTCTAACTCCATACTACTACCACTCTCAACATTTGGTGCTGGCGTCACGACAATACCTAAGTCAGGGGTCCAGCCGCACAAGCACTCAGAAACCCAATCACCATCAAGGCCACCTCAATCACCACCTGGCCGGTGTCCCCTGTAACCGAGTGTGCCCCGGAGAATCCAGTGCTGTTCTCCCCTTCACTGCACTGCTGGCCCACGGAGGCGTCTGCTAAACCTTGAGTAACCGATGAACTGTATGTACATTCCGGCCCACTGTGAACCTCACGTGTTCTACCCCTGTGGACTGGCACGTTGCCTAGGAGGACCAATGGCTTTTACCAAAAGGGACATGCGAGCGGTGATTAATTGATGTTGGTAGTTAAATTGGAATAAGGGAGATATAAGGAGTTATGAAGAATAGCACATAGAGCAGCATAAGGGACTATCCACCAGAGATTAATTTACTGGATTGGAGCATAACACGCAATTTATTATGGCCTATCCATTACTGGCATATTATATTAGCCCCAGATGTATACATCATTGGGGATACAGCCACCCACCTACAATATTCCCTTAGGATTTGGATATTCCCTACTTTGGGAGGGTATGAGCAAACACAATCCCCCTGTATGATGTAATACATCACATGTCAAAGGTTGGTTACAAAAAGCAGGTAAAGTATATATGCTCATTCAGACCACTGGGACGTATGGTTTTCCGACAAAATATCCATTGTGCTTCTATCTTCAAAAGGTCCCAGCCAAAGTCACCACCCCTTGGTCATGGCTTGATGACCTCGATGCCTTGAAACTTAATCACATGTGAGTCCCGATTGTGGCATTCAACCACATGCCTGGTGACCGACGTATCTGCTTCATTCCTGACATCATTTAAGATGTTCACCAATTCTCCTCCTAAATTGTCTTGTGGTTTTTCCCACATATTGAATTCCACAGGCACAAGTTATCAGTTATACCAGACCCACAGTTCTGCAACTGCTAAAAGTCCTGATGTAATATATGGTACCCGTACTTGTGCTTTGGAAAGTGCTAAGTTTTTGTATGGCATTGCAGCCACTGCAACGGTACGTACCACGCATCGATTCAGTTAACCAATTCGGTGTCACGACCATGGTCATGGTCGTGACTCCTGTAACCGCATGCAGTTGTCTGCGGTCTTGGTTTTGTTGTCAATAACAGGTGAGGGCTATAGTATGTTGCCTCACCTGTGGTTGCTGCTGGCAACATTGTGTATGTGGCAGCAGAGCAGCCTGAGCGGTGCTAGGCAGC
The DNA here is from genome assembly GCF_014858855.1 of Bufo gargarizans. Taxonomy (NCBI): domain Eukaryota; kingdom Metazoa; phylum Chordata; class Amphibia; order Anura; family Bufonidae; genus Bufo; species Bufo gargarizans. Next base: position 496,829,810 of record NC_058080.1, on the reverse strand, counting down.
TTGCTGCAATAGGTATGCGGTTGCACCTGGCAACCTCTCTTTATAGGTGTGCCTTTTATCGGTGTGCACGGGGTGTTACATGTGTTGTGTGCACTTCCCCTTTAAGTTGATGTCTTCCCTTCCCTGGTGTTGGAAGGGTTAACTTCCTTCCTAGTGTGTGTGTGCACTGGGTGTGTCTCACTGTGGGTGTGGCTACTTGGCCCTATAAAGCCTCAGTGAATAGCAGTAGTCAATGGGGGTTCTTCAGCCTTGCTTGCTGGAGACATCCTCGTGGTTATTTACCATCTGCCAGTGAGGGCCACCCTGGTGGTCATAAACGTTATGTCTGGTGTTAGTTTATGGTTTATCTGTTATTGCAGCATATGGTTTACTGGGTTCCCGTGTGATGTCTGTTGTGTGCTGTGTCCTTTGTGTTGGTTGTGGATAGCAGCACTTGCACGTGGGTTCCAGGTTCTGTGTCTGTGGCAGGTAAGTGTGGTACTAGTCTCACTTACCTGTCATTGCCATATGTCTGTTTATGTTCCCCTTTCTATGTAGCATGGCCAGTGAGACTCCTGTTCCTCAGTGTCTAGGAGGAACGGGTCGTCTTACCCTGCTCCTAGTCCAGGGCCACCCTGAGGGCGAGCAGGAATATCAGGTTCCGGAGTATGAGCCCTCCTACCTTCAGGGTTGGCTCATACGGATAGGAGACAGGGTCAGAATTAGGGATGTGTAGGAGGTGACCTTCTCCCTTATTCCTGTCCTGGCCATGCTCTGACCACCCATCTGCTGATTCCACACGGCTGAGGGTTTTCCACATCCTCAGCCGTGACATTCGGGGTACGAGGAATAGGTTCATGAAAACTGTGGACCAAACGGTGCTTTATATTCCTGCCTCGCCAATACGTGATTGCTGGAATATCCACCAAGAGATGTCCATTATCTGGATCCAGGAGCGGACACTAACAGCAGAGGGCCCTGTGCAAAGAATGTGCCTGGGCCCCCTCCCCTCTAAGCCAAGTTCTCAACATAACCAATTTAGTCCTAACATTACTTAAAGCAATACAAAACATACAGGTTAAGGCTACTTTCACACCTGGGGCACTATGCTCCAGCCACCTGATCCGGCAAAGAATGCAAGGAATTGGCCGGATACAAACTCAGGCATGCAGAGGTTTGTGTCCCGCTGATTCTCTGCATTTTTACCAGATTGTGGCCTGATCTCTGCCAGACCCCATGATAGTTAATGGGGCCGGCGGACATTCTGTCTGCATTCAGCAGTGCTGGAGCATTCCGGCAGGCTGTTCTCTGCTGGAAGAGCCTGGCAGAATCACTACCTCAAATATTAAGGTAGCCTAATACAGGTCCACATACCTCTTACGTCCAGTGACGTCTTCTTTGATGTAGATGTTCTTTGTCCTCATCTCCTCCTTTCAGACCACACCGCCATGGTGATTCTTTTCAGTCATCTCTTCTCTTTGCAGGGTTTGACAGACAGAAATCTTAGTTTTCTAGTTTTCCATCATCCTCCCACCTAATCAATACCCCTCTAATATTATGCCTGCTGTGCTCCATATACTAGTTACACACAGATAGTTCCCCTTCAATAATTATTGGCACACAGTGTCCTAAAACAGAACTGCACCCAGGAAACAGTGTCCCTGACACTAATAGTGTAAACATAATGTTCCCCACAAATAATTGTGCTAAGCTGATACCGTGTCAGGGTGCCCACCAAAGTAACAGTGCTCCCCAAAGTCCCACCAATTGAAATAATTATCTACCAGACAACATGTAGTAGTAATAGTGCCCCTACAGTAATACTGTTCCCACTGTGTCCCAGAAGTAATAATGCTCCCATAGTGCTCATACTAGTAATCAAGTTCCTCATAGTCCCCCAACTGTAATAAAGCCCACCATAATGCTGCTGGTAGTAATAATTATCTTCATAATGTGTAACAGTAGAAAAATGCCTCCTTATACAGTCAGGTCTATAAATATAGGGACATTGACACAATTCTAACATTTTTGGCTCTATACACCACCACAATGGATTTGAAATGACACGAACAAGATGTGCTCTGATATCTCTCTGATGGGTTTGTTGTGTTTTTTCAGCCTAATGATGGCTTGCTTCACTGATAGTGACAGCTCTTTGGCTCTTATCTTGATAGTTGACAGCAACAGATTCCAAATGCAAATAGCACACTTGAAATGAACTCTGGACCTTTTATCTGCTCATTGTAATTGGGATAATAAGGGAATAACACACACCTGGCCATGGAACAGCTGAGAAGCCAATTGTCCCATTACTTTTAGTTCCTTAACAAGTGGGAGACACATATGCAAACTGCTGTAATTCCTACACCGTTCACCTGATTTGGATGTAAATACCCTCAAATTAAAGCTGACCGTCTGCAGTTAAAGCACATCTTGTTTGTTTCATTTCAAATCCATTGTGGTGGTGTATAGAGCCAAACATGTTAGAATTGTGTCTATGTCCCAATATTTATGGACCTGACTGTAATGTGCGCCAGTACATAAAAATGCCCTATTGTGTGGCAGTATAAAAAATACCTCCTCTTAGTGCCCCCTGTAGAGCCAATGTCCCCATAGTACCCTTATAATGTGTGCCAATGCCCCCTACTGTGTGCCCAAATAACTTAGTGTGCCCAGTTGAGCCAAAGTCCCCATAGTGCCCTATAATTTGTGCCAGTATAAAATACTCCTATATTGTGCACCAAAAGTGCACCACACCTTGTCCCTATGGTGACTGACAATGTGCCAGTATAAAATGCCAGTATAATGCCCCTATATAATGACCTCTCCCCCCCATTCTCCATAGTGGCCCCCATGTGTGCCAGTATATGAGATAGGGTCCCCATAGTGCTCCTCCCCCTCCATAGTGCCCCCCATGTCTGCAAGTATATAAGATAGGGCCCCCCATAGTGTTCTTTCCCCTATATAGTGCCCCCATGTGTGCCAGTATATAAGATAGAGCCCCCATATTGCCCCTCCCCTAAATAGTGCCCCCCATGTGTGCCAGTATGTAAGATAGGGCCCCCCATAGTTCTCCTCCCCCTCCATAGTTACCCCCATGTGTTCCAGTAATTAAGATAGGGCCCCCCATAGTGCTCCTTCCCCTCCATAGTGCCCCCCATGTGTGCCAGTATATAAAATAAGACCCCGATAGTACTCCCCCTCCATGGTGCCCCCATGTGTGTCAGTATTTAAAATAGGGCCCCCATAGTGCTCCTCCTCATCCATAGTGCCCCCCATGTGTGCCAGTACATAAGATAGGGCCCCAGTAGATGCCCCCATGAGTTCCAGATAGGTCCCCTAACAAAGTGTAAATAAAAAAAAATAAACACATATACTTATTACTTACCTCCTTGCTGCTTTAAGCGATGCGATGCAGGCCTGTGTCCCGCGCTGTAGGGCTCAATGTCATTGCGCCGGCCTCTGATAGGCTATAAGCACTAGGCCAGCAAACTATGAGAGGACTGGGGAAGGGAGACACCTCTCCCCTGCCCCGCCACAGCATCCATCTGTATCGCTGTCCTTAGGAAGCGCTCATCTCCCCCTGCCGCTGGTAAGAAGGGGCCCCCTCCAGCCCTGGGCCCCTGTGCAACTGAACCGGCTGCACATATGGTATGTCTGCCCCTGTCTGGATCAGCATTTAAGATTCCCCAGTAGCGGGACAAGATCTCCCTCACATAGTTGTGGGCCTCGTCAAATTCGCCAATAATCCGAATTTGATCCGATTCTGATGGCCTAATGCTAGGAGTCAATAGGGATTCCGTATCAGATCCCAGGGCAGGTTGATATGCCTGATTAAGCCCCGTGGGGGGATATCCACGTCGTACAAACTGCTGCCTAAAATCTTTAGCAGCCAAACGAAAATCGTGCATATTGGTGCAAAGGCGCAAGTACTGGCCTTTAGGGATACCTCGTTTGAGGGTTACTACTCAAGCAAGCTGTTTGGAACTAGGCTTTTTCACAAAAATACAGCAACAATCATGCCTCTAGGATCCTTGTAGATTGTAAGGTCTAAAAACGTAATCGTGGAAACATGACCCCAATCATTACAATTGAGGAGTTGGACAAATGAATTAAACCCCACAGTGCGCTACAGCTTTCAACAGTGGTGACAATTAGCGCATGTTTGAACTCTGAGGCGCAATTGTTACTGTTTGTTTTGCAGGTTTATTTGTTTCATTACCCGCAGTAAACATTACTATCACCACTTGTTACTATATGTCCAACTTCTCCCAACATTTTAAACTTAATAAGTGTGAATAAATTTTGTTTAAAATTTTTGCGTCCCCACATGATAGTGAATTACGTGATTTAAGGTGACGCAAACCTGAATTGGCAATAAAAGCCTTTTGTGAGCCCTTACAGTCGACCTTCCTGAAAAAGTTTTTAATCATGATAATGTTGTCTTCAGCTTGCAGCACAAAATCTAGATATTCCACTGTAAACTTAAGGCTCCACTGATTATGTGGTTGAGACTCTCTTTGGACCCGTCCCATATAAGCAACAGGTCATCTATAGAGATGAGCGACTCTAAATTTTTCGAATTGGAATTCAATACGAATTTCAGGAATAATTTGATTCGCACCAAATCCAAATTTTCTCATGCTAGGTGGTAACGAATCCCATTTTTTCCTAAACTTTTTTGGGGATGTTTTAATAGTAGAAAAAGTATGTATTATTTGCCGTTCTGCTGTGCAGTTACATTGTACTACAGCCTTTTTTGGGGTGCATTAGTGTAAAAAATTACATCTTATTTGCCGTTCTGGGGTGCAGTTACTTTGTACTGCACATTTTTTGGGGAGTGCTTTAATAGTCTAAAAAGTACGTCTTATTTTCCATTCTGCGGTGCAGTTACATTGTACTACAGCCTTTTTTGGAGTGTATAAGTGTAAAATAAAAGTACATCTTATTTGCCGTTCTTTGGTGCAGTTACATTGTACTACAGCCTTTTTTGGGCTGTATAAATGTAAAAAAATTACATCTTATTTGACGTTCTGTGGTGCAGTTACATTGTTCTACAGCCTTTTTTGGGGTGTATTAGTGGAAAAAACAAGTATATTTTATTTGCCGCTTTGCGCTCAAGTTACATTGTTCTGCAGCTTTTTTGGGGTGTATAAATATCCTTTTAATTTAATTATTTTATCTAACAGTATGTCAGACATACAAATGACAGGCCCTTCAAAGGGAACGGGCAGTGGTCGAAATGTTTCTGGTGCAGGCACAAGTCGAAGCAGAATAAGGGAGCATGGCAGCAGGAGTCGCAGCAAGAGGCCTGACCTCCCATTGTCAGCTAGCGGTCGTGTCTTGACCAGCAACCCAGTGGTGCTTGAATGGTTGACTCTGTCTTCTAATTCATCGCAAGTAACAACAGACACCCCCAGTCAAGAGTCAGTGGGTTCTTCAGACACAACGCTTAGTTGGCATGGCCCGGGAGCAGGCCCTGTGCCCTAACCTGTACACAACCTGCCTTTGTCCTTTTCGGTTCCCTCTGCTAGAGAAGTATTATATGCCATAGGCTCCGCTCCACTTTTCAGTGAGGACGAGCTACTAGAGGACGGTCAGCAGCTACTGCCCAGCCAAGATCTGAAAGAGAAGTCCGCCGCTTCCTCCGGTAGGTGGGCAAATAGTGATGATGAGAGTTGCGTGGGAGCGGATGTTGCGAGCGGTCAGGCTCCTGGCCCTGAGACCATTGAGGGGGACATCAGTGACGTGCAGACAGTAGTGGATGATGATGAAGCTGATCGCACTTGGGAGCCAGGTGAAGAAGGAGCTTCATCATCATCAGGAGAATAGGGTGGCAGCTTGGGCGTGAGGCAGCAGCTGAGCCAGCAAGGTGGTAGCGTGTGTGTGATTCAGCAGGGTGGCAGCAATAGGAGGTCGGGAGCCAAACATGTCCGGGGTAGACCGCCCGCTTTGCATGAGCCTACCTGCTCGAGAAGTAGCGGTGCAGGGGTTCACAGAGGCAGCGGTAGCAGGCAGTCAGTACGGAGTGTTGGGGGAAAAAATGCCATACTCAGTGGTGTGGCAGTTTTTTGTTAAGCCGCCGGAGGAGGTGAACATGTCCATTTACCGAATTTTGGGCGGAAGGTGAAGCGTGGCCAGGGTGCCAATGTTGGTACCACCGCCCTGCGTCAACACATGCAGCGTCACCATAAAGTGGCCTGTGAGAACTATGGCTCCAATGTGGTGGTCCAGTCTGCCACAGCAACTGCTGCATCACCCAGTGGCACGCACCCAATTTCATGCAGTCAAGGCTCCACCACCTCAGTCGAAGGGAGCTGTCTGTCTTTCCCATCATCTGCTGGTCCTGATGCTCCTGCTCCTCGTCAGCAATTGATCACCGAATCGTAATAAGAGACAACAGTATGCGTACACTCATCCAACGGCGCAGAAGCTGAATGTGCTCCTGGTTAAGTTGCTGGTGCTGCAGTCCCTCCCTTTCCAAGTGGTGGACTCTACACCTTGCAAAGAACTGATGGCTTGTGCCAAGCCGAGGTGGAGAGTCCCAAGCCGTCATTTCTTAGTGAAAAAGGCAGTGCCAGCCCTGCACACATATGTAGAACAGAAGGTGGGCCAGTCCTTGAGCCTGTCAGTGTCTGCCAAAGTGCATGGCAGCGTTAACGCGTGGAGCTGTAACCATGGTCAAGGACAATACATGTCCTTTACAGCCCACTGGGTAAATGTGGTTCCTGCCCAGCCACACCATCAACTTGGCCAGGTGACGCCTCCACGTTCTCACGCTGTTGGTTCTGCGACAATGTCTGCCTCTGCCTCCTCATCCTCCACTATGTCCTCAGCCTCCACTGCAGGGACAATTCACAGTGCCCCTCCAGCATACCACATGTGCAGGGCATGGCGGTGTCACGCTGTTCTGCACCTAGTTTGTCTGGGCGAACAGAGTCACACAAGGGAAGAACTGCTCGGCGTCCTTCAAGAAATTGAATACTGGCTTTCTCCTTGACAACTCAAAATCGTAACCATCGGAACCGACAACGGGAAGACCATGGTGTCTGCTCTGCATCAAGGAGGGCTGAGCCATGCACCTTGCATGGTGCATGTGTTCAATCTGGTTGTAGAGCGGTTTCTGAAGTCTTCCGCCCATTTGCAAGACATCCTGAAAATGGCCAGGATACTTTGCATGCACTTCAGCCACTCGTACACCGCAAAGCTGCAGTGGCAGAACAGCATTCCCCAACATTGGCTGATATGCGACGTTTCCACCCTCCATATGTTGGACTGATTATATAAACAGAGAAAGGCCATAAACGATTTCATGATGGTACAGGCGGACAGAGGTACTCTCCTGTGTAACTTCAATGTTAGCCAGTGGCAGCTCATGCGTGACATCTGCCGTTTGCTCGGGCCCTTTGAGAAGGCCAGTTGTCAGGACTACGGAATGAACAATATCATTCCACTGATTCATGTCCTGGAACAGATGCTGCTAAATCTGGCTGGCCAGGGGACAGGAGATGTGGTGACTACATCTCATGGCCACATGAGCCCTGTGGGGGCTGAACTAGAGGAGTACGAGAAGAAGGAGGAAGATGGAAGAGGACATTCGAGCACAAGCATAGTGTAGAGAAATGAGTGATTTTTCTACACAGGTGACAGGAAAGGAGGAGCAGGAGCAGCCAGAGGAGCTAAAGGGCGATAAGGAAGACAAGGCACAGAACCCAGACACACCGTGGCAGTATGCAGTAGAGATGGAGGCAGGAAGTCTCTCCGAGTCACTTGTGCAAATGGCCTGATGCATGCTCACTTGCTTGAGTAGTGACAGCTGAATTGTCACCACTCACCAGAGGGATAACTACTGGCTCTCCACCATGTTAGACCCTCGCTACCAGTCCAAAATAAGGGCCTCTTTTACACCCTCTGAGAGGGAGGACAAACTGAACTACTATCGAGACCTCCTATGTAGCTGCCTGAGTGCGCCATTGTCAATCCATTGTCTGCCGGGGGAAGCCCTCTACGCTCACGTTCCCCTGCTATGGCTGCTGAGTGGGTGGGAGGGCAGGAGCAGTACCAGCTCCATCAGCAGCAACTTAGGTCTAGAGTCACTGATGAGCAGTTTTCTTCACTCGTCTACTGAAGAAACTCACCAGCAGCAACAGGTAGACATAAAGCAGAACCTAAACCAGCAGGTTGTGGCATACTTGGAGTGCACCCTGCCATCCCACATCGAAGATCCCCTGGACTACTGGGCAGCCATACTCGATTTGTGGCCACAACCCAGATAGCAAGTAATTGTGCTGCAAGTTTGAAAATGACTTGCTAAGCTATTGCCAGACTTGCCAAGCTTCACAAGTATGTTGCAAACTTGCAGCAAGTCTGCTTTTCAAGTCTCTAGATTAACTTGCTTTTGCAAACTTGCTGCAATTTCTCGTTAAGTTATGTGTGCAATAATCATCCCACCACAGGGGTCACTGTGGCTGAATATTCTTTCCATGCTCCCTGCTGTAAGATGTTTCTTTCATTGGTCTTGGCAGCCATTTTACATTAACTTTGGCAGTGGTGTGAGGTAAGATGAGTGGAAACTGAGGTCTGATATAAAGTTCAGTGAGGTAGAAATCATGGACTTACTAAGCATGATATGATAGACTCAGACACACCCCCTCTACACAGAACTGCTGTCTGAAGCGAGAGACTGCAGCGTGCTGTCTGAGGAGAGAGACTGCAGCGTGCTGTCTGAGGAGAGAGACTACAGCGTGCTGTCTGAGGAGAGAGACTGCAGCGTGCTGTCTGAGGAGAGAGACTGCAGCGTGCTGTCTGAGGAGAGAGACTGCAGCGTGCTGTCTGAGGAGAGAGACTGCAGCGTGCTGTCTGAGGAGAGAAACTGCAGCATGCACCTTCCTGTCTCCTATTGCTGCCCTGCACAGACCTCCTGCCCCCTACTTCTTATATGAATCCCCCTCAGAGCCCCTTCCACCTACTTGCTGTGTCCACCCTTCCTGTGCATCCAGGGCCCGGGCCCCTGTCTCACTACTATGCCTGTTATTATGGGGGCATCTCAACCTTCTAATGTCACAGGGTCATGTGACTGTGCCCCCCACCCTGTACTGTACCCCTTACCTTGTACTGTGTCCATTTATACCCTGCATTGTGCCCTCTTAACACACCCTGTACAGTGCCCCTATGGCGGTGTTATCACTGTATGGCGGTGGTATCCAATAACTGGATGGCCATAACTGCATCCCTTTCCCTGCCCACAACACCTTTATTAGACCTGGCATGAACAGGAAAAATATGCAAATTGCGGTGCTAAGGACCTTTGCTCCACAATTTGTTTAAAAAATACGCCTAACATAGACGTATTTCTGTATAATAAATGCCCCCTAATTGTATTATTATTCGGGGGTAGGGCTAATATCTTCATATCTTATAGATTCTAGTGTATTATACTGTGCCTTGTATTTCCCAGTAGATAAATGACAGTCCTCACCCCTGACCACCAGGACCAGGCAGCGCTCTGTCAGTACATGGCGGCCTCCCCTCCGCTGTGTACTGGGGCTTATTCTGACACTAGGACTGGGTTCACATGACAATAACCCCCAGTCACCCCCAGTGTGGGGGTGACTGGGGGTTATTATTCTGAATGGAGGGCCACTGTGGGGTCATTATACTGTGTGTAGGAGGGGGCATTGGAGGGTTATTATACTGTGTGAGGGGCCACTAGTGGTCATTATACTGTTTAGTGGCCACAGGGGGTCATTATACCATGAGGGAGCCACAGGGGGACATGTAAATGTAAAAAAAATGCCTCAAGGGGGCCCACTTGGATTTATCGCCCAAAGGCCCACATGAACCTGGAGCCAGCCCTGTTGACGGGACATGCTTCCCATCTGAGAAAACTGTCCTATTCTAAAGGAGCTATGTATTATTACAGATCCAAGATCCAAGCATTGTAGTATATATACAAATCTGTACACTACTGTATATACAGATCCAGTGTACTGTATATAGAGGGATCCTTTTCATGGGAACAAGGAAAAGGTGGATGCTTTTGTCACCATCCATGCCAGGCTTGCCTCACACCAGAGGTCTCAGGTTACATGATACCTTTCTGGTTTCGGCATGCCTTATATCCCTGCCAAAAATTGAGAGATAAACAGAGGGTTCCCCAGTACTGGTTCCTTCATTGTGCTGTATTGGAGTTGGTCTATAAATTGTTAGATTTGCCTCCTGCATTGTGTGTAATGTCTACAATGTCCCCCTTTCTACATACTGTTGTTTTCCTTTTGTAGCTTTATCCCTGAGGCCTTGTTCACACTAAGTGCATTCCAGGAGCAGAGCAGTTACAGACCGGATCAAAACTGCGTCCAATGTAGTCCAATGGTATTTTGGGCTCTAGTTCACACCGCAGTGTTCAGTTCCAGAGCATGTAAAAAACCTGCAGCAAGCCCTATTTTAACTGCTCTGGAACGTTAATGCATGCAAACGCCCTGGAACGCAAAGCCTATTTTAAACTAAAAAGATATATATATTTTAACCTTAAATGGGCCAGGAAAGCTTAAAAAATGCAGCCAAAAACTTGGCATAACTGCACTGTGTGTGCAGAAACTCATGCAGATCTGGTTTGCATTTGGTGGGAACAAGGCCTTACTGGTTTTTCTCTTCAATTTCTGTATTTATGCATGCTGCCCTGTTATCTAAAAACACAGCGATTTCCATCATAGGAGCCCTATGTATTTGTGTCATGTGTCATCTGTGGATCAGTGACCGTGTCACTCACCCGCACTCTTCCCATTCTCTCTCATTCCTATAGCCGGTCCTTGTCCTAGCTTTGTCACTAACCCCCGCTATTCCGCTTCAGACCTGAGCAGGAAGAGGGCCACAGTATTGGCTGCCGGACCTTCTTCTTTCTTTGTGTCCCTCCCCCAAGAGGTGAAATGCCATGGCCTAGTCATATCTGGTCATTTTACCAGTGTAGGAAAGCATAGCTAGATTGCTATTGGCTAGTTCAATTTGCAATATCCAATAGCCAGCTGGCTATTGCACCCGCTCTACAGGGAGTGCAGAATTATTAGGCAAGTTGTATTTTTGAGGATTAATTTTATTATTGAACAACAACCATGTTCTCAATGAACCCAAAAAACTCATTAATATCAAAGCTGAATATTTTTGGAAGTAGTTTTCAGTTTGTTTTTAGTTTTAGCTATTTTAGGGGGATATCTGTGTGTGCAGGTGACTATTACTGTGCATAATTATTAGGCAACTTAACAAAAAACAAATATATACCCATTTCAATTATTTATTTTTACCAGTGAAACCAATATAACATCTCAACATTCACAAATATACATTTCTGACTTTCAAAAACAAAACAAAAACAAATCAGTGACCAATATAGCCACCTTTCTTTGCAAGGACACTCAAAAGCCTGCCATCCATGGATTCTGTCAGTGTTTTGATCTGTTCACCATCAACATTGCGTGCAGCAGCAACCACAGCCTCCCAGACACTGTTCAGAGAGGTGTACTGTTTTCCCTCCTTGTAAATCTCACATTTGATGATGGACCACAGGTTCTCAATGGGGTTCAGATCAGGTGAACAAGGAGGCCATGTCATTAGATTTTCTTCTTTTATACCCTTTCTTGCCAGCCACGCAGTGGAGTACTTGGACGCGTGTGATGGAGCATTGTCCTGCATGAAAATCATGTTTTTCTTGAAGGATGCAGACTTCTTCCTGTACCACTGCTTGAAGAAGGTGTCTTCCAGAAACTGGCAGTAGGACTGGGAGTTGAGCTTGACTCCATCCTCAACCCGAAAAGGCCCCACAAGCTCATCTTTGATGATACCAGCCCAAACCAGTACTCCACCTCCACCTTGCTGGCATCTGAGTCGGACTGGAGCCACGGGCCCATCCATCTGGCCCATCAAGACTCACTCTCATTTCATCAGTCCATAAAACCTTAGAAAAATCAGTCTTGAGATATTTCTTGGCCCAGTCTTGACGTTTCAGCTTGTGTGTCTTGTTCAGTGGTGGTCGTCTTTCAGCCTTTCTTACCTTGGCCATGTCTCTGAGTATTGCACACCTTGTGCTTTTGGGCACTCCAGTGATGTTGCAGCTCTGAAATATGGCCAAACTGTTGGCAAGTGGCATCTTGGCAGCTGCACGCTTGACTTTTCTCAGTTTATGGGCAGTTATTTTGCGCCTTGGTTTTTCCACACGCTTCCTGCGACCCTGTTGACTATTTTGAATGAAATGCTTGATTGTTCGATGATCACGCTTCAGAAGCTTTGCAATTTTAAGAGTGCTGCATCCCTCTGCAAGATATCTCACTATTTTTGACTTTTCTGAGCCTGTCAAGTCCTTCTTTTGACCCATTTTGCCAAAGGAAAGGAAGTTGCCTAATAATTATGCACACCTGATATAGGGTGTTGATGTCATTAGACCACACCCCTTCTCATTACAGAGATGCACATCACCTAATATGCTTAATTGGTAGTAGGCTTTCGAGCCTATACAGCTTGGAGTAAGACAACATGCATAAAGAGGATGATGTGGTCAAAATACTCATTTGCCTAATAATTCTGCACTCACTGTATTCTGCTGCTGTCAATCACTAGAAGAGGACCTAATACAGAACTTGGTTCCCCTCTGCTGATTGACAGGAACAGTGGGCAGGTGCAATAGCTGCTGCTATTGGCTATTACCAACTGAACTAGTCAATAGGAATCTAGCGATGCATTCCTATGGTGAAAATGTTTTGTGTTTTTTTTCTCTGACTGACGGCGGCCCCGATGTCAGATGAAAAAAGAAAAAACTTAATAGAGCAGGGAAAGGTTTACTGAGCTCAATCAAGCAAAGTAAATATTTCCGGGAGTAAACATTTCTTTTCCGGGTGTCCGGGAGCTGCTATCTAATAGCGGAAGACTCCTGGAGCGTCCGGGAGAGTTGGGATGTCTGCAACTGGAAAAGCTCACTAAAACCAATTACGTTTATTGTAGATACTGTAGATTTTTATGCTTCCTAGTAGCCTAGTCTAGCATATAGAAAATAAAATAAAGCCAGGATCCAGAAACATACAGCCTATTCATTGCTTTGTTATACATCCATTTTTTCCTTACAGCCAAGATGTCTTTATCATTCTGTAAAAGCTATTTGTGACTTTCTCGTCAAGGGAAGGCAAAGAGATTGAAAATTGTTTTGTCAAAAGCACCTGTGCAAGACACTCATGAGGAAGATCCTTCATATTTCCATGAAAATTCTACAAGTACTTTCACTAACGCAAGCATGTTAGTTGTGAATGATGACTCTAAAGATACATTGTCTTACAATGACACCTCAACAATATCTATACCATCACCAGAATGCGTTCAGCATGACAGCATTTTACAACAGCAGGATAAGATTGTTCACCTGCTTGAAGAGCATCCTCATAGTGATGATGATTCTGATGATGACAATGCTAGCTTTGAAGACTGTGAAGATAACATGTCAAAAGAAACATTTTACCAAGAACTGAAAAATTGGGCAGTTAAATATCATATCTCTAATGTGGCTTTATCTTCACTGCTGTCCATATTGCAAAGTCATGTATGTTTCAAGTCCATTCTACCAGTAGATGCCAGGACTTTTCTAAAAACTTCTCTTTCAGTTATGGTGAGAGATGTGCCTCCAGGACAGTATTCACACATTGGAATTGCTAAACATCTAAGATTACTTTGGACACAAGTCAAAGAAGTGGTGAACTGTATTGAACTGATGGTCGGAATAGATGGGATCCCTCTTTTTAACCACTTCAGCCCCGCTAGGTGAAACCCCCTTCATGACCAGAGCACTTTTTACACTTCGGCACTACACTCCTTTCACCGTTTATCGCTCGGTCATGCAACTTACCACCCAAATGAATTTTACCTCCTTTTCTTCTCACTAATGGAGCTTTCATTTGGTGGTATTTTATTGCTGCTGACATTTTAACTTTTTTTGTTATTAATCAAAATGTAACGATTTTTTTGCAAAAAAATGACATTTTTCACTTTCAGCTGTAAAATTTTGCAAAAAAAACGACATCCATATATAAATTTTTCGCCAAATTTATTGTTCTACATGTCTTTGATAAAAAAAAAATGTTTGGGCAAAAATAAAATGGTTTGGGTAAATGTTATAGCATTTACAAACTATGGTACAAAAATGAGAATTTCCGCTTTTTGATACAGCTCTGACTTTCTGAGCACCTGTCATGATTCCTGAGGTTCTACAATGCCCAAACAGTAGAAAACCCCCACAAATGACCCCATTTCGGAAAGTAGACACCCTAAGGTATTCGCTGATGGGCATAGTGAGTTCATAGAACTTTTTATTTTTTGTCACAAGTTAGCGGAAAATGATGATGATTTTTTTTTTTTTTTTTTTCTTACAAAGTCTCATATTCCACTAACTTGCGACAAAAAATAAAAAATTCTAGGAACTCGCCATGCCCCTCACGGAATACCTTGGGGTGTCTTCTTTCCAAAATGGGGTCACTTGTGGCGTAGTTATACTGCCCTGGCAATTTAGGGGCCCAAATGTGTGAGAAGAACTTTGCAATCAAAATGTGTAAAAAATGACCGGTGAAATCCCAAAGGTGCACTTTGGAATATGTGCCCCTTTGCCCACCTTGGCAGCAAAAAAGTGTGACACATCTGGTATCGCCGTACTCAGGAGAAGTTGGGGAATGTGTTTTGGGGTGTCATTTTACATATACCCATGCTGGGTGAGAAAAATATCTTGGTCAAATGCCAACTTTGTATAAAAAAATGGGAAAAGTTGTCTTTTGCCAAGATATTTCTCTCACCCAGCATGGGTATATGTACTCCTGAGTACGGCGATACCACATGTGTGACACTTTTTTGCAGCCAAAGTGGGCAAAGGGGCACATATTCCAAAGTGCACCTTTCGGATTTTGCAGGGCATTTTTTACACATTTTGATTGCAAAGTACTTCTCACACATATGGGCCCCTAAATTGCCAGGGCAGTATAACTACGCCACAAGTGACCCCATTTTGGAAAGAAGACACCCCAAGGTATTCCGTGAGGGGCATGGCGAGTTCCTAGAATTTTTTATTTTTTGTCGCAAGTTAGTGGAATATGAGACTTTCTAAGGAAAAAAGAAAAAAAAAGAAAAATCATCATTTTCCGCTAACTTGTGACAAAAAATAAAAAATTCTAGGAACTCGCCGTGCCCCTCACGGAATACCTTGGGGTGTCTTCTTTCCAAAATGGGGTCACTTGTGGCGTAGTTATACTGCCCTGGCAATTTAGGGGCCCAAATGTGTAAGAAGTACCTTGCAATCAAAATGTGTAAAAAATGGCCTGCGAAATCCGAAAGGTGCACTTTGGAATATGTGCCCCTTTGCCCACCTTGGCAGCAAAAAAGTGTAACACATCTGGTATCGCCGTACTCAGGAGAAGTTGGGCAATGTGTTTTGGGGTGTCATTTTACATATACCCATGCTGGGTGAGAGAAATATCTTGGCAAAAGACAACTTTTCCCATTTTTTTATACAAAGTTGGCATTTGACCAAGATATTTTTCTCACCCAGCATGGGTATATGTAAAATGACACCCCAAAACACATTGCCCAGCTTCTCCTGAGTACGGCGATACCAGATGTGTGACACTTTTTTGCAGCCTAGATGCGCAAAGGGGCCCAAATTCCATTTAGGAGGGCATTTTTAGACATTTGGATCCCAGACTTCTTCTCACACTTTCGGGCCCCTAAAAAGCCAGGGCAGTATAAATACCCCACATGTGACCCCACTTTGGAAAGAAGACACCCCAAGGTATTCAATGAGGGGCATGGCGAGTTCCTAGAATTTTTTTTTTTTTTGCATAAGTTAGCGGATATTGATTTTTTTTGGTTTTTTTCTCACAAAGTCTCACTTTCCGCTAACTTAGGACAAAAATTTCAATCTTTCATGGACTCGCCATGCCCCTCACGGAATACCTTGGGGTGTCTTCTTTCCGAAATGGGGTCACATGTGGGGTATTTATACTGCCCTGGCTTTTTAGGGGCCCTAAAGCGTGAGAAGAAGTCTGGAATATAAATGTCTAAAAATGTTTACGCATTTGGATTCCGTGAGGGGTATGGTGAGTTCATGTGAGATTTTATTTTTTGACACAAGTTAGTGGAATATGAGACTTAGTAAGAAAAAACAAAAACAAACAAAAAATTTCCGCTAACTTGTGCCAAAAAAAATGTCTGAATGGAGCCTTACCAGGGGGGGGGGGGGGGGGGGTGATCAATGACAGGGGGGTGATCACCCATATAGACTCCCTGATCACCCCCCTGTCATTGATCACCCCCCCTGTAAGGCTCCATTCAGACATCCGCATGATTTTTTACGGATCCATGGATACATGTATCGGATCCACAGAACGCATGCGGACGTCTGAATGGAGCCTTACAGGGGGGTTATCAATGACAGGGGGTGATCAGGGTAATCAGGGTAATCACCCCCCTGTCACTGATCACCCCCCCTGTAAGGCTCCATTCAGACATCCGCATGATTTTTTACGGATCCATGGATACATGGATCGGATCCACAAAACGCATGCAGACGTCTGAATGGAGCCTTACAGGGGGGTTATCAATGACAGGGGGTGATCAGGGTAATCAGGGTGATCACCCCCCTGTCACTGATCACCCCCCCTGTAAGGCTCCATTCAGACATCCGCATGATTTTTTACGGATCCATGGATACATGTATCGGATCCACAGAACGCATGCGGACGTCTGAATGGAGCCTTACAGGGGGGTTATCAATGACAGGGGGTGATCAGGGTAATCACCCCCCTGTCACTGATCACCCCCCCTGTAAGGCTCCATTCAGACATCCGCATGATTTTTTACGGATCCATGGATACATGTATCGGATCCACAGAACGCATGCGGACGTCTGAATGGAGCCTTACAGGGGGGTTATCAATGACAGGGGGTGATCAGGGTAATCAGGGTGATCACCCCCCTGTCACTGATCACCCCCCCTGTAAGGCTCCATTCAGACATCCGCATGATTTTTTACGGATCCATGGATACATGGATCGGATCCACAAAACGCATGCGGACGTCTGAATGGAGCCTTACAGGGGGGTTATCAATGACAGGGGGTGATCAGGGTAATCAGGGTGATCACCCCCCTGTCACTGATCACCCCCCCTGTAAGGCTCCATTCAGACATCCGCATGATTTTTTACGGATCCATGGATACATGTATCGGATCCACAGAACGCATGCGGACGTCTGAATGGAGCCTTACAGGGGGGTTATCAATGACAGGGGGTGATCAGGGTAATCAGGGTGATCACCCCCCTGTCACTGATCACCCCCCCTGTAAGGCTCCATTCAGACATCCGCATGATTTTTTACGGATCCATGGATACATGTATCGGATCCACAGAACGCATGCGGACGTCTGAATGGAGCCTTACAGGGGGGTTATCAATGACAGGGGGTGATCAGGGTAATCAGGGTGATCACCCCCCTGTCACTGATCACCCCCCCTGTAAGGCTCCATTCAGACATCCGCATGATTTTTTACGGATCCATGGATACATGGATCGGATCCACAAAACGCATGCGGACGTCTGAATGGAGCCTTACAGGGGGGTTATCAATGACAGGGGGGTGATCAGGGAGTGTATATGGGTGATCACCCGCCTGTCATTGATCACCCCCTGTAAGGCTCCATTCAGACGTCCGCATGTGTTTTGCGGATCCGATCCATGTATCCATGGATCCGTAAAAATCATGCGGACGTCTGAATGGAGCCTTACAGGGGAGTGATCAATGACAGAGGGGTGATCAATGACAGGGGGTGATCAGGGAGTGTATATGGGTGATCACCCGCCTGTCATTGATCACCCCCCTGTAAGGCTCCATTCAGACGTCCGTATGCTTTTTGCGGATCCGATCCATGTATCCGTGGATCCGTAAAAATCATACGGACGTCTGAACGGAGCCTGACAGGGGGGTGATCAATGACAGGGCGGTGATCAATGACAGGGGGGTGATCAGGGAGTTTATATGGGGTGATCATGGGTGATCAGGGGTTTATAAGGGGTTAATAAGTGACGGGGGGGGGGGGGGGGTGTAGTGTAGTGTGGTGTTTGGTGCGACTGTACTGACCTACCTGAGTCCTCTGGTGGTCGATCCTAACAAAAGGGACCACCAGAGGACCAGGTAGGAGGTATATTAGACGCTGTTATGAAAACAGCGTCTAATATACCTGTTAGGGGTTAAAAAATTCGGATCTCCAGCCTGCCAGCGAACGATCGCCGCTGGCAGGCTGGAGATCCACTCGCTTACCTTCCGTTCCTGTGAGCGCGCGCGCCTGTGTGCGCGCGTTCACAGGAAATCTCGCGTCTCGCGAGATGACGCGCCGATGCGTGACTGTGCGCCAGCCTGCCACCTCCGGAACGCACATGTGCGTTAGGCGGTCCGGAGGTGGTTAAGAGCAGTCGAGGTGAAATGTGGCCAATAATGGCATCAGTTTTTAATGTTCAGTCTCTGAAAAGTATTGTTTTCCCAGTGGGAATTTATTATGGCAGTCGAAAGCCACAAAGTTGCCAAAACTACCTTGAGGATTTTGTGTCTGAGGTTACTAACCTTGTGCAAAACGGAATCCTATTAAATGGCATCATGCATGGAATAAGGATAAAAGGTGTTTGCATGGATGCTCCTGCAAAGGCCTTTATTCTTTCAGTGAAAGGGCATTCTGGCTACAGTTCATGCACTAGATGCAAACAAGAAGGTGAATACTATTGTAACCGAATGACATTCCCAGAATTTAGCTATATTCCAAGAACTCAAGAGGAATTTTTATCCCAAGCTGATCCTGATTTCAATGTTTCCAAATCCCCATTAATATCCATACCTCAGCTAAACTTCATCACATCATTGCCTCTCGATTACATGCATCTTGTTTGTCTAGGTGTCATGAGGACTCTCTTGTATATCTGGAAGTTTGGCCCTGTTCCTCTTCGTTTTCAGCAACGCACCATTGACCAAATATCACTAAATCTTCTTTCGTTTCAACCCTACATCCTAAGTGAATTCAATAGGCGACCACGATCTTTAATGGAACTCAAACAATGGAAAGCTACAGAATTCAGACAATTTTTGTTGTACACAGGCTCTTTTGCACTCAGAAACATTCTTCTGCCACATTTTAAGCACATCTACCTCAATTTCCTTTCTTTACATATTGCTTTTACTATACTTCTCAGCCTTAAACATTGTCTTATCCACCGTGATTATGCTGCAAATCTTTTGTCACATTTTCTTCAAACCGTCAAGGTCATTTATGGACAAGAATTCCTTACCCATAACTTCCATGGACTTCTCCACATTGCAGATGATGTCTTATCATTTGGCCCACTTGACAGATGCAGTGCATTTAAAATTGAAAATTTTCTCTGCAGTCTCAAAAAACTAGTTAGAAAAGGGGACTGACCACTTCAGCAAGTGATAAAAAGGCTTTCTGAAATGGAAAGCTCAAACTTAAACCTTCCAAACAGTCATGGTACTTTTTCACAGGCCACTTATACTTTACTGCATACATCAGGTCCAATATTGAATAGTTTAGATACAGGTGAACAATACAAATGTATGAAAGTGAGAGGTATGAAAATAACAACCTCACAACCGAACCACTACTGTAGATTAACTGATGGATCAATTGTTGTTATAGAAAATATTGTTCGTTCAATTACTCATGGAATGTGCATTATTAGACACAAATTCAAAAAAGTAGAACATTTATATGAACAGGGTCTTTGCAACAGTATTGACTTAGGCATCTGTAAAGTTAGTGAGTTAGATACTGGACTTATTTTAAGAACAGTTGCAGATGTAACTGAAAAGTTGGTACTTCTACATCTTGACGGCGTTTCTGTTGTGTATCCTCTCTTACATTTAGAGTAGGCCTCCTATCAAATGTTTGGGACGCTTTGGATGCTTTGTCGTAGGATCCCGTAGCGTATGTGAGCATCCAAAGGCCTCTATGGTACTTACTTAGTAGGTTGGCATATATACAGTCTTTTTTATTTGAACCCTGGGTGCTTTCTGAGTGTGGGTGACCTTCTTGTTCCATATTTTACATCTCCTGCATAATTTTATGTGTTTGACAATTTATTAATGTATTCTGACAATAAAGATATAATGTTGGTACTTCAATGTGTGGTTTTGTATACATTATTGTCGTTTTAATTATATGCAAGGTAACATCAATTTCGTGCAGACAGGATAATTGGTCTGAGCTACTATGGAAATGTTCAACTGAGTTTTGAGGACTGGAAAGTCCGCCTATTGGCAGTCCCTTTGCTCCCTGCCATATAGCCTGTCACTTTGAATGAAGCCAGCATCAGTCTGGATGTGCACCTGCTTGTGATCAGCGTAAACAGGTACGGGAAGGGCAACTCAACATTGCAAGCCAAGAAAATTAACAAAATATTTCCCTTTCTCTTGTGAAAGCTGAATTGCCTACTAGAGACAGAAATGCACTGTGCTCTTGCATGTAAAAATTATACAATTTGTATTACAGCATTTTGTCTTCTAAGCAAGAAAGTGTAATTAAATAAATAAATACTTCACAACTCCAACATCAAAGTCCTTCTGTTACACAGGTTGTTAGTAATAATTAGGTATGCACCAATACAGTTTTTCAAGATCGAGTACAAGTTACAATATTTATATTTTGTTTTTCGCTGATACTGACTACCTTTACTTTTGCTAGTATGGAGCTGGATACCCGGGCAATCGAGAATCCATGCAGCATGCCATAACTCACCACTTGGCTTCTTGATTGCACTGGAAGCATGCTTTTTTGGCTGGCTTCATGCTAATTGGCTGTGAAGCTGGCTTCCTAGCAAATCAGCATCAAGCTGGCCAATCAGCATGGAGCTGGCTTCCCGGCAAGTTTTATTATTTGTATTAGGCTTCTGTTAGACAGCAGTGTTTTAGTCTTCTAGTCCAAATTTTTTATTTCATCCTTTTGTTAAATGCATTTATAAAGATGGTAAGGGTTAGATAGTATTGTTAGAATGTATTTGATTTACTTTTAACATCATCTTATTTGTTTCATACAAATAGGTCGTGCCATAATTTAGGCTCTGTTGGAGATGGCTGACGCAAAGAAATTTGCAATCGTCCGATTTACAGAAGAAAATGATGCTCCAGGCATTATTCCACTCTCATGGCTGGCAGCTGATAACTGTACTTGTTACTATCCGGAGGCTAAAACTGATCAACTGAGGGAGCTGTGAATCCACAGAATAAGACATACAAGTGGCAAATCTGCAAAGTACATGTTATGCACCTGTATTGTGAGTATCTATTCTTTTGTGTAGTAGTACAATATACCTGCTTGTCCTTTTTCTATTTTTTGTGTGTGCTAAAGTGAGACATATATGTGTGTGTGTGTACATAATACATTATATTAAAAAAAGTATTGGGACACCAGCCTTTACACGCACATAAACTCTAATGACATTTTAGTCTTAGCTCGTAGGGTTAATATTGAGTTGGCTCAGCTCTTTGCAGCTATACCAGCTTCAACTCTACTGGGAAAGTGTCCACAAGGTTTAGAAGTGTGAGTAAGGGAATGTTTGACCATTTGTGAGGTCAGGTACTGATGATGGGGTAGAAGGTCAGGCTCTCAGTCTCCGCTGTTTTTTATCCAAAAAGTGTTCTATCGGGTTGAGGTCAGGACTCTGTGCAGGCTATTTCCTTCACCCCATGTCTTTATGGACCTTGCTTTGTGCACTGGTGCATCATGTTGGAACAGCAAGGGGCCATCTCCAAACTGTTCCCACATAGTTGGGAGCATGAAATTGTCCAAAATGTCTTGGTATGCTGATGCCTTAAGAGTTCCCTTCACTGAAACTAAGAGGCCAAGCTAAACCCCTGAAATCACCCCCTTCCCCCCAACTTTATACTTTGCACAATGCAGTCAGGTAAGTACCGTTCTCCTGGCAACTGCCAAACCCAGACACGTCCATCGGATTGCCAGAAAGAGAAGCGTGGTTAGTCACTCTAGAGAACACATTTCCACTTCTCTAGAGTCCAGTGACAGCGTTCTTTTCACCACTGCATCTGATGCTTTGCATTGCTCTTGGTGATGTAAGGCTTTGATGCAGCTGCTTGGCAATGGAAAGTTTGGAGGTCTGTAGCTCTTGAAAGTGCAGACAGTTGGTGACTTCTGTGCTCTTCAGCATGCGCTGACCCTGCTCTGTAATTTTTTTTTAAAACCGTGCGGTTCCGGCGCCCCCTGCTTTTAAACCGCACGGTTCCAGCGCCCCCTGCTAAATTGCGCCCTAGGCGGCTGCCTAGGTCGCCTTACAGGTGGTGCTGGCCCTGTCTGCGTGTCATACTGACTAACAGTATTGTTACAGCACCACAGCAGACTTCCTAGGCACGTTACTGCAAGGCACAGTGCTCAACACCACTATCCAGGCTCTCTGCAGCCAGGAAATAGCTGTTTTTTAACGCGATTTGCCATAAATAAATTTGGATCGAATAGAATCTTCTCGGAAAATTTGGCAATTATATAAGACAACACAGTTGGACAACAAATGGGGCCCATAAATGAAAGATTCCTCATAGCCACGCATATACAGTCCTGATCAAAAGTTTAAGACCACTTGAAAAATTGCAAAAAATCATATTTAGCATGGCTGGATCTTAACAAGGGTCCAAGTAGAGCTTCAACATGCAACAAGAAGAAATGGGAGTGAGACGAAAAAAAGTTTGAGCATTCAATTTAATGAAAACAACGAATAAACTGAAACAGGCTGTTTTTCAGCTGATCAAAAGTTTAGGACCACACCTTCAAAAAAAAACTAAACCCCCCCAAAACAGAAATCCATCTTTCAAACATGAACTCAGTAATGAGTAGCTCCGCCGTTATTGTTGATCACTTCAAAAATTCGTTTTGGCATGCTTGATGGAAGCGTTTTCATGAGGTGAGTGGGAACATTTCTCCAAGTGGTGAAGACGGCCGCACGAAGGCCATCTACAGTCTGGAACTGTTGTCTATTTTTGTAAACTTTCCTTGCCATCCATCCCCAAAGGTTCTCAATTTGATTTAGATCAGGGGAACACGGAGGATGGGCCAAAAGAGTGATGTTATTCTCCTGGAAGAAGTCCATTGTCCTGCGGGCATTGTGTACTGTAGTGTTGTCCTGTTGAAAAACCCAGTTGTTACCACACAGACGAGGGCCCTCAGTCATGAGGAATGCTCTCTGCAACATCTGGACATAGCCAGCGGCCGTTTGACGCCCCTGCACTTCCTGAAGCTCCATTGTTCCATTGAAGGAAAAAGCACCCCAGACCATTATGGCGCCCCTCCACTGTGGTGCGTAGAAAACATCTCAGGTGGGATCTGCTTGTCATGCCAGTAACGTTGGAAACCATCAGGACCATCAAGGTTAAAGTTTTTATCAATAGAGAATAAAACTTTCTTCCACCTTTGAATGTCCCATGTTTGGTGCTCTCTTGCAAAGTCCAAACGAGCAGTTCTGTGGCGTTCAAGGAGACAAGGTCTTTGAAGACGTTTTTTGTTTTTGAAGCCCTTCAGTCTCAGATGCCGTCTAATGGTTATGGCGCTGCAGTCAGCACCAGTAAAGGCCTTAATTTGGGTTGAGGATCGTCCAGTGTCTTGACGGACAGCCAATTGGATCCTCCGGCTCGGTGCTGATGAAATTTTTTGGGGTCTTCCACTTGACTTTTTTGTTTGATAACCCTCAGGATCATTTAAGAAATTCCAAATGACTGTCTTACTACGTCCCACCTCAGCAGCGATGGCGCGCTATGAGAGACCCTGCTTATGCAGTTCAACAACCCGACCACGTTAAAAAAGGGAGAGTTTTTTTTGCCTTTGCCATTACAGCGTGTGACTACCTGACATAGTGGTCCTAAACCTTTGAACAGCTGAAAAACAGCCTGTTTCAGTTTATTCATTGTTTTCATTAAATTGAATGCTCACTTTTTTTTTTGTTTCACTCCTATTTCTTCTTGTTGCATGTTGAAGCTCTACTTAGAACCTTGTTAAGATCCAGTCATGCTAAATATGATTTTTTTTGCCATTTTTTAAGTGGTCTTAAACTTTTTGATCAAGACTGTATTTTGGCAAAACTTGGTGCAAAACGCATACCCATTATGTTCCCACACATTTACAAGAATACCTGCCCTTGGAACTGTTAAGCATTATGCTCACTTATGAATTTATTTCCTTTCTGAATAAACTGTATTCCTTTTTTGTGCGAGATGTTGCTATCTAAAGCTTACATTTCCAGATTGGTCCATCTATATCACAGCTTCCAGTAACAGTAGAATGAGACGACTAGAGTGCCTGAGATATGACTCAAGTTTCACCAATAATTTTCGAAGCTGAAGATCTATATAGTGAAATAAGTTACTTGTTAAACATTTCATCCCAGATATAATAGGCCGGCCTGGTGGATTATGTAGATCTTTGTGTATTTTGGGCAAGTGGCCAGGACAGGGCTGGTTACATGGGGTCCCCAGGATACAGCGAAGTCACAAACAACGAAAACGACTCTGACACCAGCTCTTGTAGAACAGACTTTGTAGACTTTGTTTCACTGTTACAGGATATCAAAGACACTCCCAAATGCAGTAAACATAAAATCTGTTTACATACACACAGCCCGGAGGCTGAGACCCCTGTGTCGCACAGCACAGCGCCCTACGATGGTAGCTAGAAAACACTTGTGCAATTTACCTACTGCGAGCAGAGTTAACTCTGCCTCGCCTTTCCTGTTATTACCCTGAAGAACAGGAACAATCGTGTGTGTGAGATGCAGGCTAGCCCGCGGTGTGACACAACAGCTTACAATCTTACCGGCCTATACAGTGATTTCCCCCTCCCTTTTCCCCAAAACTGGTAATGTGGCATGTGCCTAATATATATCACTCCCGATAAACACGCTGGGGTAACTGGAGATTATGGTGAAGTCCACTCTGTTCTCCGGAGTGAACCAAAACTTTAACTGATAAGTCTTTGTGATAAACAAACAGCAGTACTTGATAGCCTGCCACTCAGCAACACTAACTAACTACCGGCAGGTTTGATCTCAGTCTCTATTATTTAGGTGCCAATCTTATATTGAGGTGCGTGCACGCTCTGTATTATCGACCCGGGTCTGCGCTGCCTCAGCTGGTGACTGCGAACTGAAAAAAGTTTGATCCAACACCCGTGCGGTACCGCAGGGTACGTTGCTTTGCTATTCAGCTCTCATCAGTGATCCTGGCAGCTGTACTTCTTCTCCTGGACGGGATCTGGGTCAGCTTCACTTGGCTGCAGTCCTGGTCGCAAAAGGGTGATTCCACGCTAGGATTTTAATGGGTTTCTTCTCTCACACAGATTTTCTCCAGTCTGCAACTAAGATGGACGCTAGCTTCCTTCCTCTAGACAAACAGCTCCACTTTCTATGAATATTTAAATCTGAGCAGTCTGTTTAGCTGTGTGGCCAAACAGAAAAATAACAGTGTTCATGCAATAAGAGCTGTTTCACAATCTCACGCACACTCAGGCTATCTCTTTTTTGTAAGAATGCCTTCCATGTATGCCTCTTGTATTAATTCTAAGAATTAGAGTATGTACTCTGGAAGTGGATCTCTGTCCACAGGTTATATAGTAGGCATGTCTAATAGTATTCAATCTGCTTCAACAGTTTATTTCTCTCTGTTCTGTATGACCACTCCTCCCTCTTGTCTAAACTTCTGATGACAACTTCCTTGTTACTTGCAAAGGTTTTAACAGGGTTTTCCGACTCTTCAAACCAATGACCTATCCTCTGGTTTCTGTTGAGTGGGGATCCGACACCCGGAATCCCCGCCGATCAGCTGTTTGAGAAGGCACTAGTGCTCCTATGAGCGCTGTGGTCTTCTGGCAGCGCACAAAGCATGGTGCTGTACATTGTATAGCGGCTGTGGTTGGTATCACTCTCAGCCCCATTTACTTCAATGGGGCTGAGCTGCCCCTAGGCGACATAACTGATGAACATGATGTCACTGGCCTAGGATATGCAGTAAGAAAGTTGCAACGCTCACAGGAACATTGGTGCAGCCTCAAAAAGCTGATTTCCATACCGGTAACATAAAAAATCGGCTTGATAAGTCTATAAGTCCACTCACATAAAACACATCCCCCACCCCGTCCCATCCGCCCGCCTCTACCTCCATCAGCACCCCCATCACCAACCCCATCACCAGCATTCCAACCACTACCAAGAGAGTGTTTCTGACCCCCAATACACACCACAACAATGCACCATTCACCATACAAACCCAGTCATATTGTCCAGACTATGAATCACCATTTCCAGAGAAATGTTTTTCTGACACAATATTCCAAAATGTAGACCGTGGCCGCCACCATGTAATATCAAGCCACAGGCTACTCCTGCCTCTTCTCCTCACATAAACAATTCAGATACTCAGGACACTCTTAAAATCCAGGGACTTAATCAGTCCGCTATTTGGTTTACACCACCAAACTGACCTCCTCTCAATATCAATCACACCGACCCTCTCACGACCTTTGACGCTAAAATCCCCCAAAGGGATTCTCTCGTGTTCCCACCGACAACCTTTGGGTCCATGTCTATAGAGCACACATGCAACCGTTCCCCACCTGGTGCCTCCGGTATTGTCTTTCCAGCTATAGTTTCAAAACCAAGTATTGTTCATTCCCCCCTATCTGATGATTCTCTCATTACCACCCATAACACCAGTATCTATGATAATCCGTATACAAACATCACTCAATCCGTGTCTTTTTTACCCCTTCCAGGGGCCCTTACCCCAGAAGCAATGGACCACAATGATCACAGATTACTTCAGATGGGTACCATCAAGAGGACTCAAACAAAGAACAAATCCCATCGAGGAAGAAGAGGCGGAAAACCAAAAATCCAAAAACTCCAAGGGAACGAAACCAAGTGTGAAAACAGACACCAATCTGTCGAGTCAGGAACAAAACAGTTTGCTAGTTAGAATCTTTAATCTCTCCACGCATGCACTTAACAAGGCGGAAACCAGCCTCCTACAAAAAGGCCTCTTGTACTACTCCACAGGCAAATTTCTCTCAATAGTTTTATCTGTAAAATTACACTCCATAGACACTTTGTGATCAAAGCCCTGAGAACAGAAACCAAGACTGGAGGCTCCACAACCGTAACTGAAGTTTCTGCAACTGAACCAGCCAATTTACCAGAAGCAATTTAACACAGGTTTAAAACCGAAGTCCACATTTAACCCCACCATAGAGGCAATCATATAGAGATTTTTTTTCCCCTGTATTTGCAAAAGATTTGAAAAATATAAATAAAGGTTTAAAGATTCTGAACAACCTTAGCACATCCGAAAAAGAGGTTTTAAAGGATTTGATGCTTGATAAATCAATAGTAATTAGGAATGCCGAGAAAGGTGGAGGAATCGTCATTTAAGATAGAACGGAATACATGACAGAAGCCTATAGAATTTTAAAGGATGAAGAATATTATCAAATTTTAACAGAAAACCCATTGAAAGACTACTCAAAATAATTATTAGCTTTACTAAAGGACACTGAGGAGAAAAACGTTCTAACGAAAAAAGAGAAAGATTATATCACCGTGGACCATCCAAATCTGTTACTATTTTACCATCTACCCAAAATACATAAAGCCCTTCACAACCCTCCAGAAAGACCAATTATCTCCGGGATCTCATCGCTCACATGCAATTTGTCCCACTATGTGGATATCCTGCTGCAGAAATACGTTATTAAACTGCCATCATATCTGAAAGACTCATCAAGCCTCATCTCGTCACTGAAATAAGTTAATCGGGTAACATCTTGGGTTACCCTAGATGTTTTGGCGCTCTATTCCAATATCCGACACACTGCAGGAATAAAAGCAATTCGTCAGTACTTCTCAACTGACAACACAATGCCCACCGCACAAAGCACATTTGTACTAGAAGCAATAAACTTTATACTGAACCATAACGTCTTCACTTTTGAGAATAAAATTTACCAACAAGTAAAAGGTACCGCAATGGGCACTCGTTTTGCGCCCAGTTTCGCCAATTTGTATATGGGATAGTTTGAGGAACAATACATCTATGGCGAACATCGGAAAATATAGTCTTCTTTAGGCAGTATACAGGTCCTTCTCAAAAAATTAGCATATTGTGATAAAGTTCATTATTTTCTGTAATGTACTGATAAACATTAGACTTTCATCTATTTTAGATTCATTACACACCAACTGAAGTAGTTCAAGCCTTTTATTGTTTTAATATTGATGATTTTGGCATACAGCTCATGAAAACCCAAAATTCCTATCTCAAAAAATTAGCATATCATGAAAAGGTTCTCTAAACGAGCTATTAACCTAATCATCTGAATCAACTAATTAACTCTAAACACCTGCAAAAGATTCCTGAGGCTTTTAAAAACTCCCAGCCTGGTTCATTACTCAAAACCGCAATCATGGGTAAGACTGCCGACCTGACTGCTGTCCAGAAGGCCATCATTGACACCCTCAAGCAAGAGGGTAAGACACAGAAAGAAATTTCTGAACGAATAGGCTGTTCCCAGAGTGCTGTATCAAGGCACCTCAGTGGGAAGTCTGTGGGAAGGAAAAAGTGTGGCAGAAAACGCTGCACAACGAGAAGAGGTGACCGGACCCTGAGGAAGATTGTGGAGAAGGACCGATTCCAGACCTTGGGGGACCTGCGGAAGCAGTGGACTGAGTCTGGAGTAGAAACATCCAGAGCCACCGTGTACAGGCGTGTGCAGGAAATGGGCTACAGGTGCCGCATTCCCCAGGTCAAGCCACTTTTGAACCAGAAACAGCGGCAGAAGCGCCTGACCTGGGCTACAGAGAAGCAGCACTGGACTGTTGCATGTCATTCGGAAATCAAGGTGCCAGAGTCTGGAGGAAGACTGGGGAGAGGGAAATGCCAAAATGCCTGAAGTCCAGTGTCAAGTACCCACAGTCAGTGATGGTCTGGGGTGCCATGTCAGCTGCTGGTGTTGGTCCACTGTGTTTTATCAAGGGCAGGGTCAATGCAGCTAGCTATCAGGAGATTTTGGAGCACTTCATGCTTCCATCTGCTGAAAAGCTTTATGGAGATGAAGATTTCATTTTTCAGCACGACCTGGCACCTGCTCACAGTGCCAAAACCACTGGTAAATGGTTTACTGACCATGGTATTACTGTGCTCAATTGGCCTGCCAACTCTCCTGACCTGAACCCCATAGAGAATCTGTGGGATATTGGGAAGAGAAAGTTGAGAGACGCAAGACCCAACACTCTGGATGAGCTTAAGGCCGCTATCGAAGCATCCTGGGCCTCCATAACACCTCAGCAGTGCCACAGGCTGATTGCCTCCATGCCACGCCGCATTGAAGCAGTCATTTCTGCAAAAGGATTCCCGACCAAGTATTGAGTGCATAACTGAACATAATTATTTGAAGGTTGACTTTTTTTGTATTAAAAACACTTTTCTTTTATTGGTCGGATGAAATATGCTAATTTTTTGAGATAGGAATTTGGGTTTTCATGAGCTGTATGCCAAAATCATCAATATTAAAACAATAAAAGGCTTGAACTACTTCAGTTGGTGTGTAATGAATCTAAAATATATGAAAGTCTAATGTTTATCAGTACATTACAGAAAATAATGAACTTTATCACAATATGCAAATTTTTTTAGAAGGACCTGTATACTGTAGATGACTTGCTAATTTTATGGAATGGGAACATCGACGAGGCAGTCTTCTTCACCAGACATCTCGGCAACAATACCTTCAGCCTTTCTTTTACAGCAAATTACTCCACTTGTATCGAATACCTAGACCTTGTACTCTTCTTTAACCACTTAAGGACCACAGGTTTATACCCCCCCTAGAAACCAGGCCCTTTTTACAAAGCGGCACTTTCACAACTTTAACGTGTTATTGCTCAGTCATGCAACTTACCACCCAAATGAATTTTACCTCCTTTTCTTCTCACTAATAGAGCTTTCATTTGGTGGCATTTCATTGCTGCTGACATTTTAAATTTTTTGTTATTAATCAAAATTTACCGAAATTTTTCACTTTCAGTTGTACAATTTTTAACAATAAAATAATTTCTATATAAATTTTTCTCTAAATTTATTGTTATACATGTCTTTGATAAAAAAAAAATGTTTGGGTAAAAAAAAAATGGTTTGGGTAAAAGTTATAGCGTTTACAAACTATGGTACAAAAATGTGAATTTCCGCTTTTTGAAGCAGCGCTGATATTCTGAGCACCTGTTTCCTGAGGTTCTACAACGCCCAGACAGTAGAAACCCCCCACAAATGACCCCATTGTCATGGTCTTACCTTCTTACTGTTCTCCTTCGTTTGACATGTGCTGGCGGCCATCTTGGTTTCTGGGTTTCTTGTAGCCTCCCACCCTGCGGCTTCTCCTTCCCACTGGGAGGAGCTGGATGCCTAGATCATATATATAGGAGGTCTGTGGCTTCAGTTCCTTGCTTGGTCCTCCTGTGTTCACATGCTTCTAAGACTGCTGCTGCTTCTGGTTCCTGATCCTGGCCCTCGTCTGACTACCCCGTTGGTTCCTGATCCTGGCTTCGTCTGACTACCCCGTTGGTTCCTGATCCTGGCTTCGTCTGACTACCTGCTGGTTCCTGATCCAGGCTTCGTCTGACTACCCTTCTAGTTCCTGACCCCTGTCTACGCAAGACCCTGCTTCGGTTTAGCCATCCGTTTGGACTTTTGCTTACAGCTTGATTTTCAATAAAGCCTTCTTATTTCCACTTATCTCTTGTTGTACGTCTGGTTCATGGTTCCATGACACCCATTTCGGAAAGTAGACACCCTAAGGTATACGCTGATGGGCATTAGTGAGTTCATAGAACTTTTATTTTT